>NC_053494.1:212443593-212608593 GCF_905171775.1 Rana temporaria
TCTAGGGTTGTCCCGATACCACTTTTTTAGGACTGAGTACAAGTACCGATACCTTTTTTTTTTTTTTTTTATGTACTCGCCGATACCGAATACAGATACTTTTTTTTTAATGTGTCCCCAAATGCAGCCATGTCCCCCAACATATTGCAGCCATGTCCCCCAACATATTGCAGCCATGTCCCCCCACATGCAGCCATGTCCCCCGTACCTAAATGATGCTGCCGCCGCGTTAATCACCGCGCGGGGAACATTACAGTCGGCTTTCGTTTGAATAGCTGTTTTCCCTGCCGCGCTGTGTATAGAGACACTCCCCCTTGCTCGCGATTGGACAGATCCGTCCAATCCCGAGCAATGGGGAGTGTCTATGCGCGGCGGGGAAAACTGCTATTCAAACGAAAGCTGACTCTAATGTTCCCCGCACGGTGATTAACTCGGCAGCGGCTTTGCGATATGACGGCGGCAGGGGGGGGGGGGGGTCAAGTATTCTATTTAGGCATCGGGGTTATTTGCGGGAGTACAAGTACTCCCGCAAATACTCGGTATCGGTACCGATACTGATACTGGTATCGGTATCGGGACAACCCTACAAATATCACATATGAGCATACTGCCCGTATACAGCGGAACCTCGGATTACAAGTATAACCCGTTCCAGGAGAACGCTCGTAATCCAAAGTACTCGCATATCAAAGCGAGAGTGTAGCACTACCCCCGTAGGAGCTGCTGGTTTAGATTTTGGGTTTTGCACGTTACCTCGAAGTTCGTTGTCCAGGGAAGGAAGTCTATAGAAATTGGAATGTCCACACAAGATGGAAAACCTTCAACTGTAGGCTTTATTTTCGCTGCGTAAACTTGTGAAGGAAGTAGAGAGAGGGGGAAGGTTCAGGTACGCGATACAAGTGTTGCCAACCTACCAGATTGAAATTTACTGGCACGACACCAAAAATTTACAGCCACGTTTTTTACTGGCATTTCACCAAAGTTGCTAAATTACATTTTTAGGTGCAAATTTCAGTATTTAGGCTACAAGCAAGTATGCTGGGCAAATAGCAATGTGATTTAAGGTAGATATTAAAGCGGAGCTCCACCCTAAAGTGGAACTCCCGCTGATCGGAACCCTCCCCCCCCTCCGGTGTCACATTTGACACCTTTCAGGGGGGGGGGGGGGTGCAGATACCTGTCTAAAGACAGGTATTTGCACCCACTTCCGGCCACACAGGCTCGGATTCTCAGAGGACTTACGACGGCGCAGTGCCGTGTACGCCGTCGTAAGTCCTAATCCGAGCCGTCGTATCTATGCGTCTGATTCTTAGAATCAGTTACGCATAGATATCCATTAGATCCGACAGGCGTAAGTCTCTTACGCCGTCGGATCTTAACTGCATTTTTTTTTTAACCGCTAGGTGGCGCTTCCTTCGAATTCCGCGTCGAGTATGCAAATTAGCTAGATACGCAAATTCCTGAACGTGCGCGTGGCCGACGCAGTAAAGTTACGACGTTTACGTTAGGCTTTTTCCGGCGTAAAGTTGCCCCTGCTATATGAGGCGCAGCCAATGTTAAGTATGGCCGTCGTTCCCGCGTCGAAATTTTAAAAAGTTACGTAGTTTTGCGCAAGTCGTCCGTGAATGGGGCTGGACGTCATTTACGTTCACGTCAAAACCAATGACGTCCTTGCGACGTCATTTGGAGCAATGCACACTGGGATATTTTACGGACGGCGCATGCGCAGTTCGTTTGGCGCGGGGACGCGCTTGATTTAAATGATACACGCCCCCTACCCGCCGGGTGATTTACGCTACGCCGCCGCAACTTACTGAGCAAGTGCTTTGAGAATACAGCACTTGCCCGTGTAAGTTGCGGAGGCGTAGCATAAATTAGATACGTTACGCTCGCACAATTTTGCGCGGCTGTACGTGAATCTGCCCCACAGTCTCCTCCCGTTCTCCCCCCTTCCCCGTTGTGTTTTGGGAACACTCGGCTCCCAGTACACAGCGGGAGCCAACAATCGGCAGGCGTAGCGTGACTCGCGCATGCGCCGTAGGGAACCGGGCAGTGAAGCCGGAGCGCTTCACTTCCTGGTTTCCTCACTGAGGATGGCGGGGGGGGGGGGCAGCAGAGTGACTAGCGATCGCTCGTCCTCTGCTGCGGACTGCGCTGGACTCCAGGACGGGTAAGTGCCCTAATATTAAAAGTCAGCAGTTGCAGTATTTGTAGCTGCTGGCTTTTAATCTTTTTTTTTTTTTTTTTTCAGCGGAGCTCCACTTTAAGGTAAACATATATTTTTGTTATTTTTGATATAATAAGGGCCACCAACACCCGCTGCCTCCACCCCCCTCTGTGGTGCCACAATCTCCCTCTGCCTCCAATCTCCCTCTGCCTCCAATCACCCTCTGCGGTGCCACCAACAACCCCTGTCTCCATCCCCACCCTCTGCGATGCCACTAACGCCCCCTTCCTCCATTGCCCCCTGCCTCAATCCCCTTCTACGGTGCCACCGCAGCCACCATCTCCCCCTGCCTCCAATCTCCATGCGCAGTTCCAAGCCGAACTGATCTCAGCTATTTTTACTGCCACTTTTCCTCAATCACGGACATTTACGAACGGGGGGGGGGGTGAACATTTTTACAAACTGTTCGTAAAAATACGGACGGTTGGCAATACTGCGCGGTACAGAATGCACAAAAAGTATTCAAAGTTCCAGTATTCACCACTCAATCCTGAGTGGGTGTTGCTCACCCGGATAGACCCCTCTCACATGGCCTAGCAGCCGGAATGATGCACGGACAGTAAGAAACAGTCTCTGCCACAGACTGTCTGAGAACACAGAATGGATAGTCAGGAATCCTCTGCCACAGTCCCGAACTTTCTGCCTTACAGCAAAAGAGCCTTTAAAGTGGAGTTCCACCCATAAATATAACATTACATCAGTAGTTTTAAAAAAAAATGTCATTAGTCCTTTAAGAAAAAAATATTTTTTTTTTAGATGCCTTCAAAGTGTTGTTGCTAGGCAGAATAGTTAACCTCCCCTCTTCCTGCACCTAGGTGCTTAATGCTTCCTAACCTACACCGCACAGACTCCTGGGAATGTAGTGGGTGTAACTTTCCAGGAGTCTGTGCACTCCCCAGTCTCGAAGAATCATGTGACATGGACAGTACAGGTGCTGAAACCTGATCTGAAACCTATTACACTGCTTGTGCAGCACTGAGCATGTGCGAGATTTTCAAGGCTGAAATCTAGGAAGTCATACAGTCTGGCTTCATGATGCCCACACTTAAGATGGCCCCAGTCAATTTCTATTTTATAAAGTGTCTAAATGCTGTAACAACCTAACAAAACGGACCTTAGTTTACAGACTAACTTTACTAGAATACATTAAGCTTGTGTATTACAGGGGTATTTATATTTAAAAAGTGAAATTGTGTCCGGAACTCCGCTTTAAGCCAAACCTGTACAATCCAGGTATCTGCTCCCACTTCCAAGCATACAGCACCTCGGTACACAAGGTGACCTACGCCACTCTGCCCCCCCCCCCCCCCAGAAGACAGTAGGGGCCAGTGGGATCGTGCAGCGATAGTCGCGCATGTGCAGTAGGGAACCAGGAAGTGAAACCGCAAGGCTTCACTTCCTGATTCCCTTACTGAAGATGGCGGCAGCTGAGAGCCGACAGACAGATCGGCTTCGGCTGCCGACATCGCAGGTGCCCTGGACAGGTAAGTGTCCATATATGAAGTCAGCAGCTGCAGTGTTTGTAGCTGCTGGCTTTTAATATATATATTTTTTTCCGGCGGACCTCCGCTTTAATGTGCAAGTAAAATTGCGTTTTGTTATGACATGCATGGAATTGGTGCAAACAAGTTCCTGACATTTCCTGCAACTTGCCGTCTTCTCCATTGCCAAAATAGGCCGCGGTTCCCAGATTCTAGTAATCCATGGTCTTTGTGCACATCTAATATAAATACCACTCAGAAAATAGATAAATATGAGTAATTCATCACACACCCATATTGTACACATGGCATAGACTTGTATAACAAAGACTAGGGTTCCTGGTTCAAGTCCTGTTCAGGGCATTCTCTACATGGAGTTTACATGTTTGGCCTGTGCTTGTGTTGGTTTCCAAAAACGTGCTGCTAGGTTAATGGGCTAGACCAGGGGTCTCCAAACTATGGCCCACCAGTTGTTTAGGACAGGGGGTCCCAAACTGGCGGTACTCCAGCTGTTGCGAAACTACAAGTCCCATCATGCTTAGGTCTGTGGAAGTCATGCTTGTAACGGTCAGCCTTGCAATGCCTCATGGGACTTGTAGTTTGGCAACAGCTGGAGGGCCGCCAGTTTAAGACCCCTGGTTTAGGAACTACAATTCCCATCATGCCTGGTCATGTCTGTAAATGTCAGAGTATTACAATGCCTCATGGGAAGTGTAGTTCCACAACAGGTGGACCACCGTAGTTTGGAGATCCGTGGGCTAGACTCTAAATTGGCCCTAGTATGATTTTCTACTGAGCATGTCCAAGATGGCGGCCTCACCATCTGCCCCATCAGCAACTAAAGTGCTTGAGTCCCCCCCCCCCCCCCCCCAGGATAAAAGTGCTATAGAATAGTAAAAAACGAAAAGTAATTACCGTATTTATCGGGGTATACTTACAATTTTGCCCTGCGTCCGTCTGCGGCCTTGCACGGGGTTTGTCCAGCCTTGTGGGTGTCCATCTGTGGCTTTGGAGGTGTCCGTCTGCGGCTTCCTTGCGGGGTCCGTCCAGCCTTGTGAGTGTCCGTCACCTTGCCGGGGGTCGCAGCGGTGTTTGTTTTAGCATTTGGCCCCTCGGCCGAGCCGAGAGGAGCCGGATTTCCTGTGTGTTCGGCTCCTCTCGCGTGGCTGCGGGCGGAGCCGAGCGTGGCCGTGTGCGCAGTACACTCGGCTCGGCTCTAGGCTGCGGCGCTCGGCTCCTCTCGGCTTGTCTCAGCTTCTCTCGGCTCCTCTCGCGTGGCTGCGGGCGTGGCCGATCCTAGCCGAGTGCGCAGTACACTTGGCTCGGCTGGGTCTATTTCGGCGGCACCCGGGAACAGCACTACTGGCACTACTGGCGTATATACGCCGATAAATATGGTAATCGCTGTCCTCCAAGAGGGAACACTTTAGAAATGTGATTATCTTCCCACCCCCCAGAGCATGATGGGAAATCCCCAAATTTTTGGGAATAAAGTTTTTTAAAATTACACAACAGGCCTTAATTCTGTATATCCCATTTTCTTATTTCCAATAACAATATATTCTTTTTCCTAACAGAATAATGACCTTTTGTGGACGGATTACCATCAGAAGTTGGTAGACCAGGCCCTCCTGACCATGGACACCTACCTCGGCCAGTTTCCAGATATTAAGGTGATCTAGCCAGTCGTAACATGACTGTATTTCAGCTTGTAGGACTCTGGTTGCTATAGCATAGTGATGGTACTCCCTTGGTGGGATGGCAATGAGTTAGAACCCTGTGAGCCCTTAATTGCTTAAAAACCGTCCAGTCCATCCATCCTGTATCTTACCCTGGTCACCACCTTGGGGGGGGGGGGGGGGGGTGCGCGGTTTATATTAACATATTTTAGCTCATATCAACAAATACTATACCTAATGCACCACCAGTATAACTTGTACAATTATTGGGGTCATATGCTGTTTGTTTTTACTCTATTAACGTATATTCTCGAGTATAAGCCGAGGCACCTAATTTTACTCCAAAAACTGGGAAAACGTATTGACTCGAGTATAAGCCTAGGGTGAGCAGCTACTGTAAGTGGAAAAGGGGGTCAAGAATGCCCATTGCCGCCTCACTGTGCCCATTGCCGCCTCACTGTGCCCATTGCCGCCTCACTGTGCCCATTGCCGCCTCACTGTGACCTTTGCCGCCTCACTGTGACCTTTGCAGCCTCCCTGTGCCCGAGTCAGTGTACCTGAAATTCTTGACCGGCTGCGGGCATCCATTTATTGTTTAAAAGTCGCGATCTCCTCCTGATCTTATACAATTATTGGGGTCATATTCTGTTTGTTTTTACTCTATTAACGTATATACTCCAGTATAAGCCGAGGCACCTAATTTTACCACAAAAACTGGGAAAACGTATTGAATCGAGTATAAGCCTAGGGTGAGAATGCAGCAGCTACTGTAAGTTGAAAAGGGGTTCAAGAATGCCCACTGCCGCCTCACTGTGCCCATTGCTGCCTCACTGTGCCGAGTCAGTGTACTTGAAATTCTTGACAGGCTGCGGGCGTCCATTCATTGTTTAACTACTTAAGGACCGCCTCCTGCACATATACATCGGCAGAATGGCACGGCTGGGCACATCCACGTACGTGCTGTGCTATTGTCCAGTCGTGGGCCCGCGACCCGGTCCGAGGCTCCGGGACCCGATCGCCGATGGAGTCCCGCGATCGGTCCCCGGAGCTGAAGAACGGGGGAGAGCCGTGTGTAAACACACCTTCCCCGTTCTTCACTGTGGCGACGTCATAGATTGTGTGATCCCTTTTATAGGGATACATAATGGATGACATCACACCTACAGCCACACCCCCCTACAGTTGTAAACACACATGAGGTCACACATAACCCCTTCAGCGCCCCCTAGTGGTTAACTCCCAAACTGCAACTGTCATTTTCACAATAAACAATGCATTTTAAATGCATTTTTTGCTGTGAAAATGACAATGGTCCCAAAAATGTGTCAAAATTGTCCGAAGTGTCCGCCATAATGTCGCTGTCACGTTTTGTAAACGCTATAAATTTTGCGCAACCCAACCGATAAACGCTTATTGCGTTTTTTTTTTTTTTACCAAAAATATGTAGAAGAATACGTATCGGCCTAAACTGAGGGGGAAAATAAATGTTTTTATATATTTTTGGGGGATATTTATTATAGCAAAAAGTAAAAAATATAGAATTTTTTTTCAAAATTGTCGCTCTATTTTTGTTTATAGCGCAAAAAATAAAAACCGCAGAGGTGATCAAATACCACCAAAAGAAAGCTCTGTTTGTGGGAAAAAAAGGATGCCGATTTTGTTTGGGAGCCACGTCGCACGACCGCGCAATTGTCTGTTAAAGTGCCGAATCGCAAAACCTTCCCGGGTCCTTTAGCAGCATTTTGGTCCGAGGCTTAAGTGGTTAAAAGTCGCGGTCTCCTCCTGGTCTCGTTCTGTGATAGTTGTTTCCCCAGCAGCCTATCACGGATGCCTTCTCATCCTCGGACTCGGTTTCCCAGCAGCCTATCACGGATGCCTTCTCATCCTCGGACTCGGTTTCCCAGCAGCCTATCACGGATGCCTTCTCATCCTCGGACTCGGTTTCCCAGCAGACACTGTGTTCAGTATTCCGCCATTTACCGACGTCTTTTCATCCTCGGACAAGAGAACGTCCGTGATGGGCGGAACACTGAACACAGTGCCTGCTGGGAAACGCCCATCACGGAAGGGACCAGGGGGAAGCCGCGACTTTTAAACAATGGACGCTCCCAGCCCTTCAGGTACACTGACGCGAGTATAAGCCAAAGGGGTGTGTTTTCAGCCCTAAAAAAAGGGCTGAAAGGGCTGAAAAATGTGGCGTATATACGGTATATTCTTATTTTCTATTATAGTATTTTCTATTCTTTTATTTTCTTCAAAAGGGAAAATTTAATTTAAAAATTATTCTAATTTTGAATCTCTGAATAACAAAAAATTAGCTTGGATTTCAATTCGGAATGAAACTAACAGCACATCAATACCTTGGCTACATGTTGCATTCATTGCATTAGGTAGACTGGAAGACGGTATTGTTACATTCCAGTGCAGATTGAGGTAAATATAAATTATAAAGGTCAATTATTAACTCTTTGGGAGCTAAGCTGGTATAGAGTAATCCATGTCCCGGGTTATGGAGTTAATTTTAACTGTTAAAGCGGGGGTTCTGCGGGAATACGTTTTTTTATTTTATTTTTTATTTTGTTTCTATTTTCAGATGCTTCTGGCGCTCTTACCTTTTTAGATAATAGGGTACTCGCGTGTCCTAATATTATAGCCGCCAGCATTCTGATTCAGCCGCAAAAGATTATTTATAAAAATTTTGGATGGACGCTTCCATCTTGCTTGTGGGCACTCTGAAGCCCACAACCAAATCCTTCCGGGATGCGGTGAATGCTGATGTCCCAGCATTCACCGCTCTATCCCGCGCATGTGCAGTGTTGACGGCGAGCGGCGCCGTCAACACTACACAGTTGCCATCACCTGTTTGCCATCACTTAAAATGGCGGGAATTGTATCCACCCTAGTCACATGATCGGCTGCAAGAGTCATGTGATGTAGGAAATCACGCGAGAGTTCTTCTGTTCAGCGCTAAGGAAGCGTCTCCTGGGCAGCGTCACGCTGTGCTCCCAGGAGACATTGCAAAACTTGCCCCAGAAATCAATGGGCCGATCGCAGCTATAGCGACACGCCCACTCCCGTGGGAGCCGAACCAGGAAGTGCCTGGTTCACAAAGGAGAAATCAATGGCCCGGACTCAAGAAGCAATTGTGCCTGTGTAACCATAGTTACACAGCGCAATTGCTTACTTGCCCCGGCGTAACGAATGCTCCTGATTCAGGAACCTTGTTACGCCGACTGCAGCCTAAGATATGCGCGGCATAAGGCTCTTATGCCCGCATATCTTAGGCTGCATTCTTGCGATGGCCGCTAGGTGGCATTCCCGTTGTTATTAGCAGGGGCAGCCAATGTTGCGTATATATCCGTCGTTCCCGCGTCGCGAAATTTCAAATTTACGTAGTTTGCGTAAGTGATTCGTGAATGGCACTGGACGCCATTCACGTTCACTTTGAAGCAAATGACGTCCTTGCGACGTCATTTGCCGCAATGCACGTCGGGAAAGTTTCCCGACGGAGCATGCGCTCTACGATCGGCGCGGGAACGCGCCTAATTTAAATGATTCCCGCCCCCTACGGGATCATTTAAATTGCGCGCGCTTACGCCGGGCATTTTGCCGGCGCGCCCACGCAATTTACGGAGCTACTGCTCCGTGAATCAAGGGCAGCGCAGTAAATTTGCGGGGGCGCAGGGCAAAAACGTTGCCATGCGCCTCCGTAAAAAATTCGCAAATCTACCTGAATCCGGGCCAAGGTATGGAATTCATTTAAAAAATTTTGGACAGCGAACTTATCCCCTGTGATTAAGGTGGTCTTTAATTTAGGGTGAACCTCCGCTTTAAGAACAGTGGGCCAGATTCACAGTACAAGTACGCCGGAGTATCTACTGATACGCCGGCGTACTTTCAAATTTGCCGCGTCGTATCTTTAGTTTGAATCCACAAACAAAGATACAACGGCTTTTGGCTTCGATCCGACAGGCGTACGGCTTCGTACGCCTTCGGATCGTAGGTGTAATACTTCGGCGCCTGCTGGGTGGAGTTTGCGTAGTTTTCCGCATCGGGTATGCTAATTAGCTTTTTCCGGCGATTCACGAAGGTACGCGCGGCCGTCGCATTCTCTTACGTCGTTGCTAGTCGGCTTTTCCCGGCGTATAGTTAAAGCTGCCATTTCGTGGCGTATAGATAGACCTGCCATGTTAAAGTATGGCCGTCGTTCCCGCGTCGAATTTCAAATATTTTTTTTTGCGTAAGTCGTCCGTGAATAGGAGAGGACGTAACTCGCGTCGATGTTCAAAAAAAGACGTCGGTGCGACGTCATTTCGCGCAAAGCACGGCAGGAAATTTCAAAACGGAGCATGCGCAGTTCAATCGGCGCGGGGACACGCTTCATTTAAATAAATCACGCCCCCTTCCCGCCCAATTTTAAATACGCGCCGAGAAATAAACTACGCCGCTGTAACTTACGGCGCGAAATCTTTTCGAATTTCAAAATACGCCAGGTAAGGTATGGCGGCGTAGCGTATCGCTGATACGCTGCGCCTGGGCAATTCTACCTGAATCTGGCCCAGTGTTTCAAGGTCGGATAGGTTAACAATTCAAATTTGTTGACATTTCCTGTTATGCCCCGTACACACGAAGCGGAAATTCTGTCGGTAAAAACTTTGGATGGTTCTTCTCTGACGCAATTCCGCTCAAGCTTGGCTTGCGTACACACGGTCACACAAAAGTTCTCTGAACTTTCGACCCGTCAAGAACGCGGTGACGTGCAACACTACGACGAGGCGGGAAAATTAAGTCCAATGCTTCCGAGAATGCGTCAAATTGTTTCCGAGCATGCGTCGGAATTTTGCGCGTCGGAATTGCTTAAGGCGATCGGAAAATTTTGAGAAACGGCTCTCAATCTTTTTGCTGGCAGAATTTCCGACAGCAGAAGTCCGATGGAGCCTACACACGGTCGGAATTTCCGACCAAAAGCTCACATCGGACTTTTTCTGTCAGAATTTCCGACCGTGTGTACGCGGCATAAGATTTGGATCCACACATACCTTGGACTATAACGATATTTATTATTTTATGTAATGTGTTTTTTTTTTAGTTTATGGGATTCTACTTTCTGAACAATCGAATATTATTATAAAGTTGGTTTTAAAAACCTTCAAACTATTTTTGGACGCGCCTTATGTGAGAACCGTCCTGTTTTATGGTATGTGGTCGGACAAGTCGGTCAAATTAAAAGGAAATGTAAAAAAATGTGTCTTTGCACATATTTTCCTATTCATTATATATCCTGAAGGAAGTGAAAGTTGATTATTATTATTTTAGCCAGGAAAATGTGAAATATTTAAATTGGGGAGATCCGCGCTTAGGATAGGAGGGTATTAAGCTGCTGCCTCCCTAACAGATTTCAAAGAAACCAGAAGTTGTAAATGGGTGGGTTATAGGGTGATGGCGCTGCTTATATTTGTTTAGTAATTATATACACTATATCCTGTGTATGATAGATTATCACATTTGTAGGGGAGCTCCAGATGTTTAGGAGAGACCAATGGGAGTGGGTCTCCTAGACCTGTATACCGTTGAACCAAACGTACAGGTGCTACCCCCTGTTGCTGTTTATAATCAACACTGGTGACCCAATGATTTATTGGTAGTCCCAGGGGAGTTGATAACCGTGTTCCAAAGGAGTGTGTGGACAGCCAATAAATCGTATTTTAATCGTATGTACCTATATTGCTGCAAATAGGTGTATCCCAAAAAGGTGTCTCAAGTGAATAAAGTGTAACCTCTGAGTGTTAGTGCGTGCGGTGGCACACACTTCAGTGTTCCGTGAGAACCAAACAATGATATAAAAAGCACTAAAGATATATTAATAGTAAAGTGTCCCCTTGGGTACTATTGGTGATGTTCAGGATTGACACCCTGAAACAGAGGTGAATACAGGGTGACAAACACGTTGGGTGTATATAAAATATTATTGCTGTGGGTCTAAATGTAGATTAGCTCTATCTAGCGCAATAATGAAAATGAAAAGGATGAGAAATGAAAAATAACACTGCAAAGTGATATAAAACTACTGACAATTGACGTCAGCTTTGAAATCTAAAATAGTGTACAAACCAAAACAATATAATTGTGATTAGATGCCTTCCCTCTAGAGGGTGCACAGAGAAAAATGTTAAATATTAATATATAAATTAAATGTTGTTTAAATGTGAAAAAAACAACAGCATTGAAAAGTGAACATGTGAGGAGTGAAGTTGACCGTCCAAACTAAATTGTATAAAATACACAAACAACCCTCAGTGGGTGACAATGCTTGTTTGCTGAGACGATCTCTCAAATGAACGTGAACTCAAAAAGCCAAACTAATGTTCAGTTTGGAAACAATGTATCACTGATACCAAAGTACATATTAAAGTGAAAACAAAAGTAGTGACTTCATGTGGCTATCTTCTTGTTGGGTTTTATGGTGACTTATGTGCTCCCCCTGTTGGGTCCCCACTCACCGGACGTTGGCACCCCAAGGGGCAAAAGGCAATGGTGGTGGTACCTCGATGTTGGTGGTTGGTTTTTATTTCCAAATGGCAATGAGATTCTTTGCCGTCTCTCCAGAGGGGGAGGGTAAGAAATCCAAGCAGCTTCCAGGTGTCCCAAGGATGGTAATCAAAAAGGAAAGAAAAAAATCCACATAGCGTGACACTGCGTTGTGCAAAAAGAACACTCTTCTTTATTTAAAAATATTGTAACCACGTACAATCTGCTGATAATGTGGTGGTTTGAACAACTTCACCAGTAATCCCAAATCCCCGTGGGCTTTAGCAGAGAAGTGATTTCTTAAAAAACATTCACAGGGTATGTTTTACAAAGGGAAGAAACAGTGGAATGTAAAAAAAGGAAAAAATTAAAATTAAAAAATAAAAATCAAGAGTCCATTAGGTCAATTTGCAGATGAAAATAAAAGTAAGCTGCAATGGCTTATTGGTCCCTGTTATCCGGTCCTGCTCTCGAGCTGTTTAAGCGGAGCCTGTGTCATACGGTAATGCTGTGCAGTCAGCAGCAAGCGTTCGTGGCTTCCCGTACAGGTAGATCGCGGCTCGGAGGACTCGGATACAGTCAGCTGTTGGGCCGTACGTGCGTGTATGCTTGCGTCTGGGTCACCTGACGCGTTTCGTCGTAAGACGTTATCAAAGGCGATTCAAGCTTCAGACGCACGTTCATGATTTTTATACACGGCTGTAGATGTGTCCCGCCTGTGATGAGGAATTTGATTGCTGGCTATACATTTGCTGACATCCCATAGTCCTCCCACCCGTTAACCCTTGGTATGATCAAATTATTTGTAGGGTGAGGGACACAACCAGCGCCGAAAATAAAAATGAAATAAAATATCGTATATATTAGTATAATAGACAGCTTGGCTGGCTGCTTAATTAGTGGTATCAGAATGGGAACATGTAACAAGTTTGAATCTTAGATTGAAACTTCTAATCTGTCATAGGTTATGAGATGCATGCATCCGCCAAGAGAATCAATATAAACATATATATAATATTCCCAATATAAGTGACACTTTAGAAGAAGAATTATATATAATGCGCAATCGTATATGCATTTCCCTGGCTCAGTCAGTGTAGGGAAGAGATTTAGAGTGGAAAAAAGAAAAAAATATATATATATATATACTCAATGGTACATGCATTTACCCTGGTTCAAACAGTTTAGGGGGGAGTTTGAAGAGGTAATATCTGGCTAGAAATGCAAGAGTAGTATTTCAATTAAAGTGCATGGTTAAAATCAGAGTAGGGGACCACTGACCCTCTTCCGTTTTTTTCCATGATAAAGTCAATTGCATACAAAGGGCTAGTTGAATATTGGGATGAGTTATCCTATATACATAGTGTACATGTCCTTAATAACGGCATCCTCCATTTAATCATGGGGGGGGATTTTAACCCCTTTGTATAGTATGTTATCATACCGGAGCTGTCCACTAGGTGGACAAAGTACACACATGGAGGGACAGGGCTGGCCAGATGTACTTTCCTGATTCACCCCAGCTAGAAATGTCTGTTATAATGACAGAGCATGAATTGGAAATGTATATGAGATGCTAAACATAAAATATTTAATAGAATATGAAATAAACTATGGGAGAGCTTTTTAATGTTTATTACTGTATCCTGGGCGGGCTCTATTGCTTAAAAATAGGGCTTTTCAATTTAGAGTGTAGGAGAGACTGTGGGCTATACCTAGATCTAGCTTCCTACCCCATTAATTATATCTGTGGGGCAGGAATACATGGAATCCAGGGATATAATGGATTTTTTACCCGAACCCCAAACTTTTTTATTTGGGAAATAGAGGAATGAATTGGTGATTTTCAATTTAGGTTGTGGTTTTTAAATTGGTTCTTTGTGTGCTGCGATTTTTATTGGTTTCTTATACTCTTGGTCTTGAGGGAAGGAGTTAATATTTAGAAGTGGGATTCTTCCATTAGTTTTTTCCGAGGTTGATTAATGGGAATTAGGATGTAATTGGAAAAGAAGAAATATGTTATGTCCGAGATATTTATGAAGTTCAGATTTCACAAGGGTTTTTTGGATTGTAGATGGTCTTGTTGCTATTAGAAGTTGGAGATGAAGCAATTTAGATCTATGTCTAAGTTGAGGCCTCTAGGTGCCAGGGATCCCATCTTATGTATCCATCTGGTTTCGTTTTGTGACACTTGTACCTTTTTGTTGCCACCCCGCCAGTGATCCTTGATGATGTCAATCCCAAAAAAGGTCATGCAGCTTGGGTCTTTCTGGTGTTTCTCTGCAAAGTGTCTCGAGAGGCTGTGCTTAGGGAACCCTTTTTTGATGTTCTTGATATGCTCCCTAATTCTTACACGCAGGGCCCTGGTGGTACGACCTATGTACTGAAGGTGACATGGGCACTCAATGACATAGGTCACATGCGTGCTATTGCACGTGATCAATTCTTTTATTTGGTATTCCTGGTTGTATACTGTGGATTTGAAGGTGGTCTTTCTCCGGGGTTGGGGTCTGTTGGTTCTACATGGAAGGCAACGTTGGCATCTGTAGAAACCTTTAAGGTCTGGACATATGTTGATGTTTTGAGGGGGATCAAGTACATTATGTACAAGGTGTGTCCTTAAAGTAGGAGCTCTCCGGTAAATGAACTTGGGGCGGGGTGGAAGAATGTTGGCTAGTGTTCTGTCTTCTCTGAGGATGGGCCAGTACTTTTTAAAAATCTTCTCCACTTGTTTATACTGATTGTTGAATCCAGTAATAAAGGATAAATCTACTTTGGTTACTGTTGGGGATTTCTTTTTCTTCAGCAGTGTTTCTCTGTTAATTAGTCTGATGTTATTTTTTAGTTTGGTCAGTAGTTCTTCTTTGTAACCTTTTTCAATGAATTTTTTAATGAGTACTTCTGCTTGTATATCATCTTCTAAGCGTCGACAGTTTCTCCTCACTCTCAGCAGTTGCCCTTTGGGGATATTACCTATCCATTGAGGGTGGTGACAACTAGAGGTGGATATGTATCCGTTTCTGTCGGTCTTTTTGAAAAATGTTTTTGTGCAGAGTTCCCCATTGTGCTTGAAAATCTGTAGATCCAGATAGTCGACAGATTGGTTATGCCATTTCCCCGTAAAGGTTATACCAAATCTATTACTGTTTAGTTGCTGTATGAAGGTTTCCAAACTGTCTGCTGTCCCATCCCAGAGGATGATAAGATCATCGATATACCTTCTGTAATGCCGTAGCTGAGGAATATTCTGCCCGTATACATATTCTGATTCCCACATGTCCATAAATAAATTAGCTACACTCGGGGCGTAGCGAGCCCCCATCGCTACGCCCTTTTTTTGTACATAGAACTGTTTCTTGTACCAAAAATGGTTGTTGGACATGGCCATCCTCAAGCCCTCTAGTATGAATGTTATTTGTTCTTGCTTCATTTGGGTAAGTTCGTGTAATGCCTTTTCAACCCCTTTTAGTCCATCTTGTTGTCTTATACTTGTATACAGCGAATCTACATCTATTGTTGCCAGCAGTAGATTGTTGGTGTCCTTAATGTCCCCAAGTTCTATCATTAATTGGGTGCCATCCTTCAAATGAGATCTCCCTTTGGTTACCAATGGTTTGAGAAATTGGTCCAGGTATTCTCCTAACCGCGAGAATATAGAATTTATGCCGCTCACGATTGGTCTTCCTGGCGGTTTCTGTAGCCTTTTGTGGATTTTTGGCACCTGGTATATTACTGGTGTCTTTGTGGACTCAGATATTAGATACTTTGCCTCTTTAGCATTCAAGATTCCCAATCTCACTCCCTTCTGGACATATTTGGATAGTTGTTTTTTATATATGGGTCCTGGGTTCTTCTTCAATTTTACGTATGTGTCAGGTACATTTAACAAATTCTCCATTTCAGCCTCATAGTCTGTTTTGTTAAGTATAACTAACCCCCCCCCCTTGTCCGCAGGTCTAATGACAACTTGCTTCTTTTCTCCAATTTGTTTTATTATTTTCCATATATTCTTATTGCCTCTCGATTGCTTTTTTTCCAGGGTTTCAATGTCTTTTTCCACCATTTTTCTAAAGGCGTTAAGACATTGATTACCAGGGGTTGTTGGGTTATATAACGATCTGTTTTTTAGGTTAGTATGAGTATACTTCTTAGGTTCTGATGGGCGTTCATCCTTGTTTAAGGTGAAATACTTTTTAAGATTTAACTTCCTCATATATTTTTGTAGATCTATATATGTATCAAATTTATTTAGGGTTTTCTCAGGGGCAAATTTTAGGCCGAGGTCTAATGCTTTCCATTCCTCATCTGAGAAAGTGGCACTACTGAGATTAAAGATACCCTCCCCTAGTACTCTCTTTGCCTTTTTCTTCTGCCCCCCTCTCTTTCCTCTTGTGCATCTCCTCTTTGTTGGTGCCACTCCGCTGTGGTGTCTGTTCTCTCCCAATTGGGAATTCTGCCTGGTCTCCCATTCATTGGCTGGTTCCGTTGGGTATATGGGTCTATGGCTTCTTGATGTCTTTCTCTGTCTCTCGGTGTATTTTCCCATCCATTGGCTCCTCCCCGATTCCTGGTGTGCCCTGCCCACCGGGGGTTCCTGTATGGGGTGTTGGGTTGCCGTCTTCCTTGAGGTCTGTTGTTGTGGTTCCCTCTCTGAAAACCCCCATATTCTGTTCGTTCTCTTTGGTAGGGATATTGTCTTCCTTCTCCATATCCCATGTTAGGGGATCTGTATCTTCTAGGGGTGTTATGGTGTTCATTGTTCCCTCTTCCCGACTCTCGTCTTCTTCTTGGTTCTCTCATATCCATTCTAGGTCTTGTATGTTGATTAGTGTCCATTCTCGGATGTTGTTCTGGGGTCAGTTCAAACCTCAATCTAGGTCTACCAGCCAATTCTTCTGGTTCAATGTCCTCTAAATCCTCACTAGAATTTTCAGACAGGGAATCTTCATCTAATTCAAAGAGGCAATCTTCCTCCACTTGCCACTTGTATACTTTGTTGTTCTTATAATCCAATACATCCCTAAGGGATGTATTGGATTATAAGAACAACAAAGTATACAAGTGGCAAGTGGAGGAAGATTGCCTCTTTGAATTAGATGAAGATTCCCTGTCTGAAAATTCTAGTGAGGATTTAGAGGACATTGAACCAGAAGAATTGGCTGGTAGACCTAGATTGAGGTTTGAACTGACCCCAGAAC
This sequence comes from Rana temporaria, assembly GCF_905171775.1. Classification (NCBI taxonomy): domain Eukaryota; kingdom Metazoa; phylum Chordata; class Amphibia; order Anura; family Ranidae; genus Rana; species Rana temporaria. The sequence goes on from NC_053494.1 coordinate 212,460,707, forward strand.
AACATCCGAGAATGGACACTAATCAACATACAAGACCTAGAATGGATATGAGAGAACCAAGAAGAAGACGAGAGTCGGGAAGAGGGAACAATGAACACCATAACACCCCTAGAAGATACAGATCCCCTAACATGGGATATGGAGAAGGAAGACAATATCCCTACCAAAGAGAACGAACAGAATATGGGGGTTTTCAGAGAGGGAACCACAACAACAGACCTCAAGGAAGACGGCAACCCAACACCCCATACAGGAACCCCCGGTGGGCAGGGCACACCAGGAATCGGGGAGGAGCCAATGGATGGGAAAATACACCGAGAGACAGAGAAAGACATCAAGAAGCCATAGACCCATATACCCAACGGAACCAGCCAATGAATGGGAGACCAGGCAGAATTCCCAATTGGGAGAGAACAGACACCACAGCGGAGTGGCACCAACAAAGAGGAGATGCACAAGAGGAAAGGGAGGGGGGCAGAAGAAAAAGGCAAAGAGAGTACTAGGGGAGGGTATCTTTAATCTCAGTAGTGCCACTTTCTCAGATGAGGAATGGAAAGCATTAGACCTCGGCCTAAAATTTGCCCCTGAGAAAACCCTAAATAAATTTGATACATATATAGATCTACAAAAATATATGAGGAAGTTAAATCTTAAAAAGTATTTCACCTTAAACAAGGATGAACGCCCATCAGAACCTAAGAAGTATACTCATACTAACCTAAAAAACAGATCGTTATATAACCCAACAACCCCTGGTAATCAATGTCTTAACGCCTTTAGAAAAATGGTGGAAAAAGACATTGAAACCCTGGAAAAAAAGCAATCGAGAGGCAATAAGAATATATGGAAAATAATAAAACAAATTGGAGAAAAGAAGCAAGTTGTCATTAGACCTGCGGACAAGGGGGGGGGGTTAGTTATACTTAACAAAACAGACTATGAGGCTGAAATGGAGAATTTGTTAAATGTACCTGACACATACGTAAAATTGAAGAAGAACCCAGGACCCATATATAAAAAACAACTATCCAAATATGTCCAGAAGGGAGTGAGATTGGGAATCTTGAATGCTAAAGAGGCAAAGTATCTAATATCTGAGTCCACAAAGACACCAGTAATATACCAGGTGCCAAAAATCCACAAAAGGCTACAGAAACCGCCAGGAAGACCAATCGTGAGCGGCATAAATTCTATATTCTCGCGGTTAGGAGAATACCTGGACCAATTTCTCAAACCATTGGTAACCAAAGGGAGATCTCATTTGAAGGATGGCACCCAATTAATGATAGAACTTGGGGACATTAAGGACACCAACAATCTACTGCTGGCAACAATAGATGTAGATTCGCTGTATACAAGTATAAGACAACAAGATGGACTAAAAGGGGTTGAAAAGGCATTACACGAACTTACCCAAATGAAGCAAGAACAAATAACATTCATACTAGAGGGCTTGAGGATGGCCATGTCCAACAACCATTTTTGGTACAAGAAACAGTTCTATGTACAAAAAAAGGGCGTAGCGATGGGGGCTCGCTACGCCCCGAGTGTAGCTAATTTATTTATGGACATGTGGGAATCAGAATATGTATACGGGCAGAATATTCCTCAGCTACGGCATTACAGAAGGTATATCGATGATCTTATCATCCTCTGGGATGGGACAGCAGACAGTTTGGAAACCTTCATACAGCAACTAAACAGTAATAGATTTGGTATAACCTTTACGGGGAAATGGCATAACCAATCTGTCGACTATCTGGATCTACAGATTTTCAAGCACAATGGGGAACTCTGCACAAAAACATTTTTCAAAAAGACCGACAGAAACGGATACATATCCACCTCTAGTTGTCACCACCCTCAATGGATAGGTAATATCCCCAAAGGGCAACTGCTGAGAGTGAGGAGAAACTGTCGACGCTTAGAAGATGATATACAAGCAGAAGTACTCATTAAAAAATTCATTGAAAAAGGTTACAAAGAAGAACTACTGACCAAACTAAAAAATAACATCAGACTAATTAACAGAGAAACACTGCTGAAGAAAAAGAAATCCCCAACAGTAACCAAAGTAGATTTATCCTTTATTACTGGATTCAACAATCAGTATAAACAAGTGGAGAAGATTTTTAAAAAGTACTGGCCCATCCTCAGAGAAGACAGAACACTAGCCAACATTCTTCCACCCCGCCCCAAGTTCATTTACCGGAGAGCTCCTACTTTAAGGACACACCTTGTACATAATGTACTTGATCCCCCTCAAAACATCAACATATGTCCAGACCTTAAAGGTTTCTACAGATGCCAACGTTGCCTTCCATGTAGAACCAACAGACCCCAACCCCGGAGAAAGACCACCTTCAAATCCACAGTATACAACCAGGAATACCAAATAAAAGAATTGATCACGTGCAATAGCACGCATGTGACCTATGTCATTGAGTGCCCATGTCACCTTCAGTACATAGGTCGTACCACCAGGGCCCTGCGTGTAAGAATTAGGGAGCATATCAAGAACATCAAAAAAGGGTTCCCTAAGCACAGCCTCTCGAGACACTTTGCAGAGAAACACCAGAAAGACCCAAGCTGCATGACCTTTTTTGGGATTGACATCATCAAGGAACACTGGCGGGGTGGCAACAAAAAGGTACAAGTGTCACAAAACGAAACCAGATGGATACATAAGATGGGATCCCTGGCACCTAGAGGCCTCAACTTAGACATAGATCTAAATTGCTTCATCTCCAACTTCTAATAGCAACAAGACCATCTACAATCCAAAAAACCCTTGTGAAATCTGAACTTCATAAATATCTCGGACATAACATATTTCTTCTTTTCCAATTACATCCTAATTCCCATTAATCAACCTCGGAAAAAACTAATGGAAGAATCCCACTTCTAAATATTAACTCCTTCCCTCAAGACCAAGAGTATAAGAAACCAATAAAAATCGCAGCACACAAAGAACCAATTTAAAAACCACAACCTAAATTGAAAATCACCAATTCATTCCTCTATTTCCCAAATAAAAAAGTTTGGGGTTCGGGTAAAAAATCCATTATATCCCTGGATTCCATGTATTCCTGCCCCACAGATATAATTAATGGGGTAGGAAGCTAGATCTAGGTATAGCCCACAGTCTCTCCTACACTCTAAATTGAAAAGCCCTATTTTTAAGCAATAGAGCCCGCCCAGGATACAGTAATAAACATTAAAAAGCTCTCCCATAGTTTATTTCATATTCTATTAAATATTTTATGTTTAGCATCTCATATACATTTCCAATTCATGCTCTGTCATTATAACAGACATTTCTAGCTGGGGTGAATCAGGAAAGTACATCTGGCCAGCCCTGTCCCTCCATGTGTGTACTTTGTCCACCTAGTGGACAGCTCCGGTATGATAACATACTATACAAAGGGGTTAAAATCCCCCCCCCATGATTAAATGGAGGATGCCGTTATTAAGGACATGTACACTATGTATATAGGATAACTCATCCCAATATTCAACTAGCCCTTTGTATGCAATTGACTTTATCATGGAAAAAAACGGAAGAGGGTCAGTGGTCCCCTACTCTGATTTTAACCATGCACTTTAATTGAAATACTACTCTTGCATTTCTAGCCAGATATTACCTCTTCAAACTCCCCCCTAAACTGTTTGAACCAGGGTAAATGCATGTACCATTGAGTATATATATATATATTTTTTTTTCTTTTTTCCACTCTAAATCTCTTCCCTACACTGACTGAGCCAGGGAAATGCATATACGATTGCGCATTATATATAATTCTTCTTCTAAAGTGTCACTTATATTGGGAATATTATATATATGTTTATATTGATTCTCTTGGCGGATGCATGCATCTCATAACCTATGACAGATTAGAAGTTTCAATCTAAGATTCAAACTTGTTACATGTTCCCATTCTGATACCACTAATTAAGCAGCCAGCCAAGCTGTCTATTATACTAATATATACGATATTTTATTTCATTTTTATTTTCGGCGCTGGTTGTGTCCCTCACCCTACAAATAATTTGATCATACCAAGGGTTAACGGGTGGGAGGACTATGGGATGTCAGCAAATGTATAGCCAGCAATCAAATTCCTCATCACAGGCGGGACACATCTACAGCCGTGTATAAAAATCATGAACGTGCGTCTGAAGCTTGAATCGCCTTTGATAACGTCTTACGACGAAACGCGTCAGGTGACCCAGACGCAAGCATACACGCACGTACGGCCCAACAGCTGACTGTATCCGAGTCCTCCGAGCCGCGATCTACCTGTACGGGAAGCCACGAACGCTTGCTGCTGACTGCACAGCATTACCGTATGACACAGGCTCCGCTTAAACAGCTCGAGAGCAGGACCGGATAACAGGGACCAATAAGCCATTGCAGCTTACTTTTATTTTCATCTGCAAATTGACCTAATGGACTCTTGATTTTTATTTTTTAATTTTAATTTTTTCCTTTTTTTACATTCCACTGTTTCTTCCCTTTGTAAAACATACCCTGTGAATGTTTTTTAAGAAATCACTTCTCTGCTAAAGCCCACGGGGATTTGGGATTACTGGTGAAGTTGTTCAAACCACCACATTATCAGCAGATTGTACGTGGTTACAATATTTTTAAATAAAGAAGAGTGTTCTTTTTGCACAACGCAGTGTCACGCTATGTGGATTTTTTTCTTTCCTTTTTGATTACCATCCTTGGGACACCTGGAAGCTGCTTGGATTTCTTACCCTCCCCCTCTGGAGAGACGGCAAAGAATCTCATTGCCATTTGGAAATAAAAACCAACCACCAACATCGAGGTACCACCACCATTGCCTTTTGCCCCTTGGGGTGCCAACGTCCGGTGAGTGGGGACCCAACAGGGGGAGCACATAAGTCACCATAAAACCCAACAAGAAGATAGCCACATGAAGTCACTACTTTTGTTTTCACTTTAATATGTACTTTGGTATCAGTGATACATTGTTTCCAAACTGAACATTAGTTTGGCTTTTTGAGTTCACGTTCATTTGAGAGATCGTCTCAGCAAACAAGCATTGTCACCCACTGAGGGTTGTTTGTGTATTTTATACAATTTAGTTTGGACGGTCAACTTCACTCCTCACATGTTCACTTTTCAATGCTGTTGTTTTTTTCACATTTAAACAACATTTAATTTATATATTAATATTTAACATTTTTCTCTGTGCACCCTCTAGAGGGAAGGCATCTAATCACAATTATATTGTTTTGGTTTGTACACTATTTTAGATTTCAAAGCTGACGTCAATTGTCAGTAGTTTTATATCACTTTGCAGTGTTATTTTTCATTTCTCATCCTTTTCATTTTCATTATTGCGCTAGATAGAGCTAATCTACATTTAGACCCACAGCAATAATATTTTATATACACCCAACGTGTTTGTCACCCTGTATTCACCTCTGTTTCAGGGTGTCAATCCTGAACATCACCAATAGTACCCAAGGGGACACTTTACTATTAATATATCTTTAGTGCTTTTTATATCATTGTTTGGTTCTCACGGAACACTGAAGTGTGTGCCACCGCACGCACTAACACTCAGAGGTTACACTTTATTCACTTGAGACACCTTTTTGGGATACACCTATTTGCAGCAATATAGGTACATACGATTAAAATACGATTTATTGGCTGTCCACACACTCCTTTGGAACACGGTTATCAACTCCCCTGGGACTACCAATAAATCATTGGGTCACCAGTGTTGATTATAAACAGCAACAGGGGGTAGCACCTGTACGTTTGGTTCAACGGTATACAGGTCTAGGAGACCCACTCCCATTGGTCTCTCCTAAACATCTGGAGCTCCCCTACAAATGTGATAATCTATCATACACAGGATATAGTGTATATAATTACTAAACAAATATAAGCAGCGCCATCACCCTATAACCCACCCATTTACAAAATGTGAAATATTGCTTATGAATGTTTCATACCTACTATATGCATGCAATAAGGACTTCAGTTCCCTACTTACCGTATTTATCGTGGTATACCGCGCACCGGCGTATAACGCACACCCCAAACCTAGAAAGGTAGTTTAAGGCTGCTTTCACATTGCAGCGTGGAGCCGCGGTGACGGTATAGCTGCGCTATTTGTAGCGCGGCTATACCGTCGTGTTTACCGCAATATTTTGGCGCTAGCGGTGAGGTTTTAACCCCCGCTAGCGGCCGAAAAAGGGTTAATACCGCCCGCGTTGCGGGCGATATTACCGCGGTATTACCGCGCTTTCCCATTGATTTCAATGGGAAGGCGCGGTATAGGAGCGGTGAACACACCGCTCCTATACCGCGGTAAAGATGCGGCTAGCAGGACTTTTGGAGCGCTCCTGCTAGCGCACCGCTTCAGTGTGAAAGCCTTCAGGCTTTCACATTGAAGACTACAGGGTATGATTTTTTTCATGCGGTATAGCAGCGCTATTTTTAGCGCTGTACCACATGAAAAACGCCCCAATGTGAAAGGGGCCTTAGTAAAAAAATAAAAACTAAAATTTTTGCCCTGCGTCCATCGGCGGCCTTGTCCGGTGTCCGTCTGCGGCCTTGCGCGGGGTCCGTCCAGCCTTGTGGGTGTCCGTCTGCGGCTTCCTCGCGGGGTTCGTCCAGCGTTGTGAGTGTCCGTTTTTGGCGCCTTTGCCCACCCGAGAGGAGTCGGATTTCCTATGTGTTCGGCTTCTCTCGCATGGCTGCGGGCGAAGCCAAGCGTGGCCCGAACCTAGCCGAGTGCGCAGTACACTCTGCTCCTCTCGGCTTGTCTCGGCTTCTCTCGCGTGGCTGCGGGCGGAGCCGAGCGTGGCCGAGCCTAGCCGAATGTGCAGTACACTCGGCTCGGCCTATTTCGGCGGCGCCCGGGAACAGCAGTATCGGCGTATATCACGCGCCCACGATTTTCCCCTGATTTTAGGGGGGCAAAAAAGTGCGCGGTATACGCCGATAAATACGGTACCTCAACCATGGACAGCTTCCCTGGCTCTCCTCCATGGGTATCTCCTTTCCCTGCTCAGCGGCTTCCGTCTCCTCCCTTATCCTCGGCGACCAATCGGTACGCTTCTCTTTACAGCCTATTAGGAAATGCGTCTCACACCTGCGCTTCCTGATCGGCAGAGAGCCGATTCAGTGTTAGAATAGCAAATATTCATTCGCTATTTTCACACTCCTGGGTGGACGCCTGAGTGCACTACTCTGCGACCCGAGCCCAGCCTATGGCTCTAATCATTTGCTTAACCACTTAAGGACCCCTTCACGCCGATATACAGCAGAATGGCACGGCTGGGCACAATCGCGTACCTGTACGTGTCTCTTTTAGTCCTGCCGTGGGGTCGTGCGCGTCCCGGTCCAAAGCTCAGTGACCCGCGGACCCGATCGCTGCTTGTGTCCCGCGATCGGTCACCGGAGCTGAAGAACGGGGAGAGGTGAGTGTAAACACAGCTTCCCCGTTCTTCACTGTGTCATTGATCGTGTGATCCCTTTTATAGGGAAAGGCGATCAATGACGTCACACGTCCAGCCCCGCCCCCTACAGTTAGAAACACATATGAGGTCACACTTAAACCCTAGTGGTCAACTCTCAAACTGCAATTGTCATTTTCACAGTAAACAGTGCATTTTTATAGCATTTTTTGCTGTGAAAATGACATGGGTCCCAAAAATTTGTCAAAATTGTCCGAAGTGTCCGCCATAATGTCGCAGTCACGAAAAAAATCGCTGATCGCCGCCATTAGTAGTAAAAAAAAAAAAATGATTAATAAAAATGCAATAAAACTATCCTCTTATGTAAACGCTATAAATTTTGCGCAAACCAATCGATAAACGCTTATTGTGATTTTTTTTTTTTTTACCAAAAATAGGTAGAAGAATACGTATCGGCCTAAACTGAGGAAAAATATTTTTTTGTTTATATATTTTTGGGCATATTTATTATAGCAAAAGGGAAAAAAATATGGCATTTTTTTCAAAATTGTGGCTCTATTTTTGTTTATAGCGCAAAAAATAAAAACCGCAGAGGTGATCAAATACCACCAAAAGAAAGCTCTATTTGTGGGGAAAAAAGGACGCCAATTTTGTTTGGGAGCCACGTCGCACGACCGCGCAATTGTTGCTTAAAACGACGCAGTGCCGAATCGCAGACCGGCCCACTTTAAGTTTGCAAACAAGCACAAAAACAGTATATAAACTATACGCAATTGTGCAAAAAAACATAAGTAGAATAACATAAGGAGTCCTCCTATTTTATTATTTCACTTATTCTCCTCTATTTTTCTCATCCTTCTCGCATCACTGCATGAAGTGGAGGGGCGAGCTGCGCAGACATTACTTTGACAGGCTGTCATTGAAAGCGGCCCACCGGGAAACTCCCTGTAGATGCCTGGTTAGCGGTGATGGAAAGGGAAGGCGACGCACATATGCCCTTAATGGACGGCCGCCCCTGACAAATGGTGTATTCCATGCTATTCATACTCGGCCACTATGTTATTAATTTTTTGTATTCTGCAAAAACCTGGTTGATCCTGCTGCTCTCTATCTCCCCCTTCTGTCCATGTCCCCAATTCAGCTAGGGAATTTTGCAGCTGTGGTCCGGGGGCGTAACTGCCGCGAGGCAAACAATGCGTTTTCCTTGAGCGGCATTTTTCAAAGGTAGGGGGGGGGGGAGAACTGCGCCCCTCAAGTGACCGCTGCGGCCTGCACCCGCCGCAAACTGTGGGTGGGGCAATATTTAAAAAATTCTTCAGTAAGTCATGGGAAGCAAATCGATGAATTAAAATGTATGTATCGTTTCAGTCACGGATTGCAAAGCGGGGAAGGAAACTTGTGGACTACGACAGTGCGAGACATCACTTCGAATCCCTACAAAATGCGAAAAAAAAGGATGACACTAAAATTGCCAAGGTACGTTTTTCCTTCTTGGTGTGACAACAATGAAAGCCTTGAGCCATACGCAGTTTACATGACCGCAGAATGCCAATCCCAACAACCTATGGAATCTCAAAAGTAAGTACACCCCTCACATTTATGTAACTATTTTTATTTCATGTGACCACGCTGAAGAAATGACACTTTGCTACAATGTAAAAGTAGTGAGTGTACAGCTTGTATAACAGTGTACATTTGCTGTCCCCCTGCATGGCTGTCGTCCTTCTGGGACGACAGCCATGCAGACTAATTTAATGCAGTGTGCGGCGTATGGTCTGAGCACTGACAGGCTGACCCCCCACCCCTTCAACCTCTGCAGCAATGCTGGCAGCACTCATTCGTCTACCTCTGGATATGACGCTGAGCACGTGACCTCAACTCCTTTGGTGGACCATGGTGAGGCCTGTTCTGAGGGGAACCAGTCCTGTTATACCGCTATATGGTCTTGGCCACCGTGCTGCAGCTCAGTTTCAGTGTCTTGGCAATCTTCTTATAGACTAGGCCATCTTTGTGTAGAGCAACGATTATTTTTTTCAGATCCTCAGAGAGTTCTTTGCCATGAGAGGTACCATGTTGAACTTCCAGTGAACAGTATGAGAGAGTGAGAGCGATAACACCAAATTTAACACACCTGCTCCCCATTCACACCTGAGACCTTGGAGGGAGGGAAAATTATTAATTGGCCCCAATTTGGACATTTTCACTTGGGGGTGTACTCACTTTTGTTGCCAGCGGTTTAGACATTAATGGCTGTGTGTTGAGTTATTTTGAGAGGACAGCAAATTTACACTGTTATACAAGCTGTACACTCACTACACAACATTGTAGCAAAGTGTTATTTCTTCAGTGTTGTCAAATGAAAAGATATAAGAAAAGATTTACAAAAATGTCAGGGGTGTACTCACTTTTGTGAGATACTGTGTGTATGTATAATATATATATTGTTTCTATTGCAACTTGCGCAACATAAAAAAAAAAAAAAAAAAAAAAAAAAATATATATATATATATATATACATTTTTTTGGTATGCTAATGTAAAAGAACCTTCTGCCTCATGGGATTGTCAGGGGTGCTGTGCTGCATTCCATATTTTTGCGCAGCATTGTGCGTTTTTGTGGCGCAGAGGACTCTGATGTGAAAGTGGTGGGCGAGGACTCTGTTTATAAAGGAGGGGTACTAAGGACTGATTTATAATTTGGGGGGGGGGGGGGATTCTGATGTAATGGAAGTTCTGTATATAGCCCTACATAACACACAGTGCACAGTCCACATGAACTTTTCTGCTGCTTTACTGCAGACAGGAAACGGGAACCATTTTTGTATAGAAAAGACATTGAGTTGACAAACTTCTAAAAACTGCCATATACTGGCTGATGTAGTTGTTGCACAAAATACATAAACAATGTATTCCAACAGGGAGGGACTGAGGACTAGGGTTGCCACCTGTACGGGATTCACCCGGACAGTTCGGGTTTGGAATCATGTGTCCGGGTTTCAGACTACCTGAAACTCAGACACATTTGTCAGACCAGACTATGGCTTTCCAGCAGGGTTACTGGCTGCAGGGGCCGTACATTTTAAACCCAACAGCCTCAGATACACCTGGATGAGAGGTGCTAACTGCCAAGGGGTGAGTGAGCTCACCATCAATCCCTGTCTGTGACTGAAGTCCCCCCTTCTCTCTCCTGCCTCTGAGTGAGTACACTAAGGTAAATCAGGGTTCTCAGAGCACCCCTTACATCAGAGTTCCCCTTTACACCAGAGTCCTCCCTGTACATCAGAGTTCTCAGTGTCCCCCCTTAAATCAGGGTTCCCAGAGTTCTCGCTTATATCAGAGTCTGCAGAGTCCCCCCTTACAGTGAAAGGGAACTCTGCGAGTTCAGATGTCAAAGGGGGACTCTGATGTAAAGGGGGACTCTGTGGACTCTGATGTAAAGGGGGACTCTGTGGACTCTGATGTAAAGGGGGGACTCTTGTTATTATCTTCATATGATTAGAAATGTTATATAATAGTTTATAATGGCAAAATATATGTATAGTTTATACTATTAAAAAAAATAGCTGTGTGCCGCTAAAGTGTTCGGGTTTGACTTGAAGAAAAGGTGGCAACCCTACTGAGGACTCTGGTGTCAAGGTGGGGGGAGGACTGACGATTCTGGTTGGGGGGGGGGACTGAAGACTCTGGTATGAAGGTGGAGTGGAGGCAGAAACTGACTCTGGTGTTTGGGTGGAGGGGGGAACTGAAGGTTCTGGTAGGGGGGACTGAAGTCAAGATTAAGGGGGGGGATTAAGACTTTGGTGTTAAGTTGGGGGCAGGGGGAACCGAAGACTCTGGTGTCAAGGTGGAGGGGGGGGGGTGAAGATTCTGGTGAGGGGGGAACCGAAGACTCTGGTGTCAAGGTGGAGGGGGGGGTGAAGATTCTGGTGAGGGGGGAACCGAAGACTCTGGTGTCAAGGTGGAGGGGGGGGGGCTGAAGATTCTGGTGAGGGGGGCAGGGGGGAACTGAAGACTCTGGTGTCAAGGTGGAGGGGGGGGGGGGGCTGAAGATTCTGGTGAGGGGGGCAGGGGGGGAACCGAAGACTTTGGTGTCAAGGTGGAGGGGGGGGGCTGAAGATTCTGGTGAGGGGGGAGGGGCTGAAGATTCTGGTGAGGGGGGAACCGAAGACTCTGGTGTCAAGGTGGAGGGGGGGGGGGCTGAAGATTCTGGTGAGGGGGGCAGGGGGGGAACCGAAGACTCTGGTGTTTAAGGTGAAGGTGGGGGGGGGGGGGTGAAATGGGGCTTCTGTAAGGGAGGGACCGAGAACTCTGGTGCAAAATGGGGTACTGAGGGTAAGGGGGGGGGGGGGGGTGTAGGGGTGAGGACTTCTGATATGATGGAAGGACACAATTTTAGACTGGGGTGACTTGGGATTTTGCATTCTTTTTGAAGGGTGCCAAAATATGTTGAGAATCCCTGGTCTAAGATGTGGTGTGTTTTTTTATTTCTTTTTTATTTCTTTATTATTCTGATACATGAATTGAACGTTTCTTTGTAACACGGTGTGATTTATTCTGTGGGAAGCGGCCGCTTTGTTTTCTTCCGTCCCGAGCAGAATCCGCTTCTCATGTATTCCTGACCTTGGAAATATTTCTCTGCATGTTGCAAAGATGTTGCAATTTTTTTTTTTAATTCTGCAAATGTATAAAATAATAATTGCACATTCCGTTCCCGGAGTCCTGACGGTTCGGATCCCCCCCCCAGGTGTGACTAATAACTCTTGTTCCTCTTTGCAGTTTTGTTGGGGTGTCTCGGCGGCGGCACTGGTCCCGTCTGTGTGGAGTCCTGTGTGTCTCACTCCTGGCATGCCACAAAGGATGACCTAACGCTGATTTGCTGCTTCCTTGTAATTGTCACCATTAAAAACTCTCTTCTGTTTTCTGTCCCCTCTTCTCTCTCTCTGTGCTCACCTCGGTGACAACACTTGCAGCCGGTGTCTCTTCTGGAGAAGGCTGCCCCCCAGTGGTGCCAGGGGAAAATACAGGCCCATTTGGTGGCGCAAACTAACCTGCTCCGAAACCAGGTGACTTCCTGGCCGAGCGCTAACCCTGCCCGTCTCTGTGGTAGCTTGTCCCTGTGTGCCGCGGCTGTGCTCGGTCTCTGCAATGTTGCGTGACGCACTGATTTTCCCAGAAGTCTGCACTAAGATACGAATTTAGATTTTTGGGCATCCCCTGCAATAAAAATATCATTTTTGGTGAGATACTCCCAAAGAGAAAAAATACATTTGTAAAAATATTTTTTTTTTAAATCATTATGAATCATTGCACTACATTTGTAGTAATAATAATAAAAATACTTCTCAAAATAATATAATAATAATATAAAAAAATAAAAATCATTATGAATCATTGCACTACATTTTTATTATTATTATTATTATTATTATTATTAATAGTAATAATATAAAAAAATAAAAATCATGAATCATTGCACTACATTTGTAGTAATAATAAAAATACTTATTAAAATAATAATAATAATAATAATAATATAATATTATTATTATTATTTAATATTATTATTATTATTATTATTATTATTATTATTATTATTATTATTAATAGTAATAATATAAAAAAATAAAAATCATGAATCATTGCACTACATTTGTAGTAATAATAAAAATACTTATGAAAATAATAATAATAATAATAATATAATATTATTATTATTATTTAATAATAATAATAATATTATTATTATTATTATTATTATTATTATTATTATTATTATTATTAATAGTAATAATATAAAAAAATAAAAATCATCAATCATTGCACTACATTTGTAGTAATAATAAAAATACTTATGAAAATAATAATATAAAAATCATTATGAATCATTGCACTACATTTGCATTATTATAATAAAAAAATAAAAATCATTATGAATCATTGCACTACATATATAATAATAAATTATAATAATAAATGTAGTGCAATGATTCATAATGATTTTTATTTTTTTTATTATTATAATAATAATAATAATAATAATAATAAAATAAAAATCATTATGAATCATTGCACTACATTTCTAGTAATAATAATAAAAAATACTTATCAAAATAATAATATAAAAAAATATCATTATGAATCATTGCACTACATTTGTATTATTATTGTATTATTATTGTATTATTATTATTATTATTATTATTATTATTATTATTATAATAAAAATCATGAATCCTTGCACTACATTTGTAGTAATAGTAAAAATACTTATCAAAATAATAATATAATATTAAAAAAATAAAAATTATTATGAATCATTGCATCACATTTGTAAAAATAAAAAACCGTCATCATTGCACTACATTTATTATTATTATTATTATTATTATTATTATTATTATTATTATTATTATAATAAACAAAATCTTAATCAATGCACTACATTTGTAAAAATAAACATAATCATTGCACTAGGTTTTTTTTTTCTTTTTTTTTTTTTTTTTTTATACAAGACGCACCTAACCACCTACTCAAGATCTGTTAAACTGTAGCACTGGAAATTTAAAAACCAAAAACCGGATGTATTGAAGAACAACCATCAAGTTGCAGACCGAGCACGGCTGTGTTGTAGGATGCATGCTTTGTTTTCTTGGGAATGTCACCACCTTCTTTTTTCTTTTTCTTTTTTTTCACAAGTCTCTAGCAGCTGAAAAGTCACATACAAAAAAAAAAAAATAATAGAAAAATAAAAAAATCTATGGCAGAATTTAGGCAATAAATGTTTAGGTGTATTTTGCATGGACTGTCTAGAGTTATAACATTAATCAAAGTTTAGCTGCAAGGGTGAATCATGGTTACTATATGGAGTTAAACTTTAAAGTATAAAGGCAAAACTTTATTTTACCATTTATTTATTTATTTATTTATTTATTTATTTTTTATTTTTTATTTTTTTAGCTTTGAATAGAGTGGAGAGGGATTGGGACCCATGTCAAGGTTTTTATTGATGTCTGTGTTTAGAGATTCCCCCTCTCTCTCTTTCAAAAGTGAAAGAAAATTCAGAATTATAAATAATGTTCCAGGATAGGGATAGATGGGAAATCTTCCAATGGGAACCCTAGTTCTGGTGTCATCTACTTTGAAGGGATTTCCACTCACTTCCTGTTTTGGCTATGGGACAGGAAGTGAGGGGAAATCTCCCCAATGGGACACTCCAATGGGGAATTCCCTTCCAATGGAACTTGAAATTTTCAGCTTGACTATAATAAAATGCTGCTCCCCTTTTTTTTTTTTTTCTTTCCTTTATGAAAGCTTAATGCAGTTGTGACATTCCCAGGTGCCGTAGTTCTATGTAGTCTTGTGTTGTAGAATGAATCGCATGCCTTGTGTGATGGCGATGTTTATTGTATCCAGCGCATGACTCTATACAAATCTGTCTAACGTTGGCTACACACTGTGATTTTGTTGGAGGTTTGGATGGCCAGATCTGTAAATTGTTGGGCTCTTCCTGTCCAATGTGAGATACGATGACTGATGAGGACGAAGACTGGGCCATCAAAGCGGAGCTAAACCATATTTCCCCAAACCGTTGCATTCAAAGTTAAAGCAGGGGTCTCCAAACTTTAAAAAAAAAAAAAAACCTTTACAACCTCCTTCCTGTTTTTCACCTTAACCACTTAAGACCCGGACCTTTAGGCAGCTAAAGGACCCGGGCAGTTTTTGCGATTCGGCACTGCGTCACTTTAACGGACAATTGTGCGACGTGGCTCCCAAACAAAATTGGCGTACTTTTTTTCCCACAAATAGAGCTTTCTTTTGGTGGTATTTGATCACCTCTGCGGTTTTTAGTTTTTGCGCTATAAACAAAAATAGAGCGTCAATTTTTGAAAAAAATTCAATATTTTTTACTTTTTGCTATAATAAATATCCCAATTTTTTTTTTAAAAAAAAACTATTTTTTTTCTCAGTTAAGGCCGATACGTATTTTTCGACGTATTTTTGTAAAAAAAAAAAATCGCAATAAGCGACTGGTTTGCGCAAAAGTTATAGCGCCTACAAAATGGGGAACAGAATTATGATTTTTTTTTATTATTATTTTTTTTTTTTACTAGTAATGGCGGCGATCTGCGATTTTTATTGGGACTGCGATATTGTGGCGGACGTATCGGACACTTTTGACACAAATTTGGGACCATTCACATTTATACAGCGATCAGTGCTATAAAAATGCACTAATTACTGTATAAATGTGACTGGCAGGGAAGGGGTTAACACTAGGGGGTGAGGAAGGGGTTAAATGTGTATCCTGGGTGTGTTCTAACTGTGAGGGGACTGACTGGGGGAGGTGACTGATGCTGTGTCCCTATGTACAAGGGACACAGATCGGTCTCCTCTCTCCTCTGACAGCACGTGGAGCTCTGTGTTTACACCCCATCATTACACACAGAGCTCCACGTCCCTGCTGTGTTACCGACGATCGCGTGTACCCGGCGGACATCGCAGCCACCAGGTACACGCATCGGCTCCCCAGCGATGCGCCGGGACAGTGTTTACCCGCTGCGCCCCCCCCCAGAAGCGTGCGCGGGTAATGCACTTTAAAAAGACGTCCAGTGGGCACGTGAGAGCCGCGCTGTTGATGTCTTTTGTCAATAGCGCGGGTCTCAAGTGGTTAAGAGTTACCTTGGGGAATGAATGGGGGGGTATGATCAGGGACCACCAGAAGAATTCATGGCTTTCGGAGATTTTCCAGCTTTCTGGCAAATCTCTGTGAATCCCAACTGACCCGTCTCACTGGGAGAGGAAAAGTGGATGATGACTGTAATGTACCCACTTCAGTCCTTTGGGCAAGTTGCTCAAGATGAAACCATGGGTCCCAAACTACAACCAATCTAGGCTGTGCCAACCTGGCCATTGCTGTCAGGGGCCGTCTGCCCTTCTGTGCTCTGCCTTATCACAAACCGTGAACTTTGCTTTATGGTCCATTCAAGTCATTCAGTCAACTCCCCACTGGTGGACCAAAATCTAAAACAAGATCTGACTGTGTGGCCGGCATTGGATTCTCCATTTGGTGTAATGCTCATCAACATGAACTGAAAAGTTTTGATTTCTGTTATAAAATGATCCACTGTTGGCTTTGGTCCTTCTTTTTTTTTTTTTTTTTTTTTGTGTTTTTATTGTCTTCTGAAATGTTACACTATTGTTTTTGTAATACAGGTCTGCTATATAGAAGCTATACATATTGCTGAGATACAAAGACACGGTTATTCGTATAGACATGGTGGGCTTTAGCCAAATGTGACCGGTGCCATCAGTCAGTGTTAATTTTGGCAGAAAATTTCATTTTAGATTTAGTCTTGGGAATAAAATAGCGTTTTAGTTCCATTTTAGTCTTCTGCAATTGTTTTAGTCGTATTTAGTCTCCAGGACATTTTAGTCATCTAAAATCGGATGGGTGTCGTTAAATTGTAATGTATTGGTTAACATTTCTCTACAATTTACAAACTCATTATATACTGCTGGAGTGAAAAATCTAATATATTATGTATGGTATTGAGGAAATGGTCCTTATTCTCATGGCTTTATTTGGGATAATAGAGACCTCTCTGTGGGTTCTTTTTAAGACGGTTGCAGTAAGTTTTCCACCTCTGTAGTGACGCGGGTTGCCCTCTTCTCCCAGTGACCCTCGTAATGGGATTGTCCACATTGTGTCCTAACACTCTGCATCTTATTTTGTCCAGGCTGAAGAAGAGCTGCTAAAATCTCAGAAGGTCTTTGAAGAGATGAATGTTGACCTGCAGGAGGAGCTTCCTTCATTATGGAATAGGTAGGTGAAGGGGGTTTGTAAAACTGACCATGTAGATCCAATGCCTCGTACACGCGTCCATTTTTCTCGGCAGGCATTACAACGGGATTCCTCTCATGCCTGCCTTGCATACACACGTTCAGGCCAAATACCACCCATCCAAAGCGCGGTGACGTACACCACGTACGACGGGACTTTAAAGGGGAAGTTCCATTCAAACGGCGCCACCCTTTGGGCTGCTTTTGCTGATCCTCGTGTTAGTAAAGGTTTGGTGAGGGACGATTCGCGCTTTCCAGTCTTCGTGCTTTTCACTCCGTTGCAGCGTCACAAATGTGGCATCTCCATTCCGAATGCTAGTTTTACCAGAAGGAGCGCTCCATGCATGGGTTTTTTTCCCCTTGGAACAGCATACACATGACCGGTTTTCGTGACGGGAAAAAGACAGCCGGGAAACAAGAGACCATGGGCCAGATCCACAAACGAGATATGACGGCGTAGCTACTGATACTCCGTCGTATCTACTGATACTCCGTCGTATCTACTGATACTCCGTCGTATCTCTGTTTCTAACTATGCGACTGATTCATAGAATCAGTTACGCATAGCTAGCCCTAAGATCCGACAGGTGTAATTTGAATTACACTGTCGGATCTTAAGGATGCAATTCTAGGCCGGCCGCTAGGTGGCGAGGCCATTGTGGCCGGCGTAGAATATGCAAATGAAGATTTATGGCGATCCCCGAACGGCCCGTCGATCTAAATCTACGTAGTTTCCGTCAGGTTACGCCGCGTAAAACTAGGGCTGAGCCCTAGTTCTCCTAAGCCATATTAAGTATGGCCGTCGTTCCCGCGTCGAAATTTAAACATCAACGTCATTTGTGTAAGACGTCCGTGAATGGCGCTGGACGCCATTTACATTACCGTCTAAGCAAATGACGTCGGTGCGACGTCAGTCAGCGCAATGCACGTCGGGTAATTTACCCGACGGAGCATGCGCAGTACGTCTGGTGCGGGAGCGCGCCTAATTTAAATGGGACTCGCCCCATTCTATTTGGCCCGCCTTGCGCCGGACAGATTTAAGTTACACCGCTGCAAATTTCCAGGTAAGTGCTTTGTGGATCGGGCACTAACTTGGACAATTTGCGGCAGTGTAACTTAAATGGGAAAAGTTAAGTTACGCCCGCTATTTGTGGATCTGGCCCCATGTTTTTTTTTTTTTGCGCCGGCAGGAAAATTGCGATGGAGCATGCACACGCTCGGTTTTCCAGGCCTAAAGCCTAAAGCGGCCATGGCAGTTTTTCCGACGGGAAAAATGGTCGTGTGTACGAGGCATTAGAGTACTTCTAAAGTGTATCTATACCCAAGGACAAAAATGTTATATTGCATCTTCCTCCCTGTCCCCTTTGATTACAAAACCTTGGGCCAGCCTTTCCCATTTTTTTTTTTGTAGCCCAGAGGATCCCTCTAATAACGTTCAAGTCTTGAAAGAACCTTTTACTAGGACCAGTTGACCAGGAGTCAATGGTCCCTTCCATTGGTGATCAGAGGAAATAGATGTCTAAAAAACATAATTGGTGTCATGCTGCTGACTTTGCCAAGTATTGGTAGTCCCAGAACTATGCAGACACTATCATATGGAAGGTCAACAAGCCACAACTCAAGAAACCCCTAGCAACCTCTTGAGGAACCCTCGTGTTCCACTGAACCCTGGTTGAGAATGGCTGCTATAGAGTGTTCTCTTTAATCAGGAGTCGATGACCTCTTACATTGGCGGTCAGTAGGAATAATGCAACCCTTACAGACCGCTAAAAAAGATAAAGGGTGTTGTGCCGCTGGCTTTGCTATCTTTTTTAGCGGTCTGTAAGGGTTGCATTATTCCTACTGAACGCCAACATAAGGGGTCGTCGACTTCTAAATAATGGGAACACTCTATAGCAGCCATTCTCAACCAGGGTTCAGCGGAACACGAGGGTTCCTCAAGAGGTTGCTAGGGGTTTCTTGAGCTGTGGCTTGTGGACTTTCCAATTGATGGTGCCTGCATAGTTCCAGGGCAAACACTTGGCAAAGCCTACCTTTACACGCACATGAACTTTAATGGCATCCCAGTGTTATAGCTAGATTCACAGAGAGTTACGGCGGCGTATCAGTAGATACACCGTCGTAACTCTGAATCTACGCAGTCGTAAATTTAAGCGTATTCTGGAAACCAGATACGCTTAAATTAGGCTAAGATACGAGCGGCGCAAGTCTCCTACGCCGTCGTATCTTAGGGTGTATATTTACGCTGGCCGCTAGGTGGCGCTTCCGTTGTTTGCAGCGTCGAATATGAAAATGAGCAAGATACGCCGATTCACGAACGTACGTGCGCCCGTCGCAATTAGTTACGCCGTTTACGTTAGAGATACGCCGGCGTAAAGATAAAGCTGCTCCCTAGGTGGCGCAGCCCATGCAAGGTATGGACGTCGGAATAGGCCTATCTTTTTACGTCGTTTGCGTAAGTCGTACGCGAATAGGGCTGTGCGTAAGTTGCGTTCACGTAGTAGGCAGTGTTCGACGTATCTTAGGCATTCTATCCGACGCATGTTCCTCATTTGAATTAGGCGCGCTTACGCCGGCCCATTTACGCTACGCTGCCGTAACTTAGGAGGCAAGTGCTTTGTGAATACAGCACTTGCCTCTCTGACTTACGGCGGCGTAGCGTATATGTGATACGCTACGCTGCCTCAAAATTAAGCCAGTGTATCTGAATCTGGCTATTAGTCTGTAGGGTTTAATATTGAGTTGGCCCCGCCCTTTGCAGCTATAACACCTTCAACTCTTCTAGGAAGGCCGTCCACAAGGTTTAGGAGGGTGTCTATAGGAATTTTGACTCAATTCATGTCTTTATGGACCTTGCTTTGTGCACGGGTGCGCAGTCGTGTTGGAACAGGAAGGGGCCGTCCCCAAACTGTTCCCAACTTTGTGGGAACATGAAATTGTCCAAAATGTCTTGGTATGTTGATACCTTTAAGAGTTCTCTTCACTGGACCTAAGGGGCCGAGCAACAACCCCTGAGAAACAACCGCACACCATAATCCCCTCCACCCAGGCCCAGACTGGGACAAAAAATAGGCCCGGGGATTTTAGACTAAGCAGCCCGGGAGGGGGGGAGGTGCAGCAGCGATTCGGCGGCGGTTAATGATGGGATGTGGACCCTTTTTACATTACATAGCACCGCACCTCTGGACCCCCTTAGATTACACAGCCCCCCACAGTTTGTTACACAGGCATTCCCCTAACAGTTCTGGACCCCCTGCATGTTACACTGGGGCTAGACGTGACATGCGGGCCGCCGCGGTCCATCGGGAAAATGCCCGGTATGCCCTATGGCCAGTCCGCGCCTGCCTCCACCTAATTATTTGGACAAGTGCACAAAGCAAGGTCCATAAAGACATGGATGTGTGAGTTTGGCGTGGAGGAACTTGACTGGCCTAGAGCGAATGAGAGCGGAGACTGTGAGCCCAACATTGTGCCTGACCTCACAAATGCTCTTCTGGAAGAATGGTCAAACATTCCCATAGACACTCCTAAACCTTGTGGACGGCATTCCGAGAAGAGTTGAAGCTGTTATAGCTGCAAAGGGCGGGGCCAACTCAATATTGAACCCTACGGACTAAGGCCGGTTTCACACTGAGGCGCGGACCCGCGGTGACGGTATAGCCGCGCTACTTGTAGCGCGGCTATACCATCCTGTTTACCGCGATATTTGGGCGCTAGCGGTGAGGTTTTAACCCACGCTAGCGGCCGAAACAGGGTTAATACCGCCCCCGTTGCGCCGGTATTACAGCGGTATTACCATGCTTTCCCATTGATTTCAATGGGAAGGCGCGGTATAGAAGCGGTGAACACACCGCTCCTATACCGCGGTAAAGATGCGGCTAGCAGGACTTTTGGAGCGCTCCTGCTAGCGCATCGCTTCAATGTGAAAGCCTTCGGGCTTTCACATTGAAGAGTACAGGGCATGATTTTTCATGCGGTATAGCAGCGCTATTTTTAGCGCTGTGCCGCATGAAAAACGTCCCAATGTGAAAGGGGCCTAAGACTTGGATGCCATTAAAGTTCATGTGCGTGTAAAGGCAGGCGTCCCAATACTTTTGACGATATAGTGTATCTGAATACAATATTTTTTTTTTTTTGTGCCCGGAGTTCAGCTTTAACAAGCAAAAAGAAAGCAAATCCGAGAAGTTGATGGTTTGGGTCTACTTGCACATTAATGGGTCGTCACATTAATGATGGTGGAAAAGCGATAACAGGTGACGGACGGATGACGACAGTCTTAGCATTGTGATCCTGAACAGCTGTAACAGTTGAAGTTGGGCCGTTTGGGGGGGAAAAATAACGGATTGTGTTTTATGTTTATTTGGCAGCCGTGTTGGTTTCTATGTCAACACATTCCAGAGTATCGCGGGCCTGGAGGAAAATTTCCACAAAGAGATGAGCAAGGTGAGGGGTGGGGGGGGGCGCATGCCAGAAAATTGTGCATGTTCTATGTAGCCAGATTTGTGTGTGTGTGGGGGGGGGGGGGGGCGCGCATGCCAGAAAATTGTGCATGTTCTATGTAGCCAGATTTGTGGGGGGGGGGGGGGGAGTATTTTGTGTAGAGATGATGATGATGGATTGTGAAAAGAAATACAGATAACTGTATAAGGTGTGGGGGCTTTGAGGACTTGGGCTGACCATATATTATGCAATCTGATTGTTCAACAGTTGTGTCACCACCCCCCACTCCCGGCATGGCTCTGACCCTCCCCCCCCCCCCCCAACCCCTCCTTAGCCTGCCACAGTGCTATGTCCCGCCGCTGCAGACTGCAGTGCCCAGAGACACTGGGGTAGGCGATTGCATTGGGGTCTCCCTGTCCAGCCTGCCACAGTGCCCTGCAGGGTGGTGGGCAGGCTAGTTTCGAACTGGCAGTTCACAGTGAGTGAGTGAAAAACTTATATAGCGCTGCACATGCGAACTGAATCGCCTCTGGGCGCTTGTTTGACCATTCCTCCTTTGACCTTAGAAGAGATAGGTCTTGATCTTTCTCCTAAAGGCCAAGTGGTTCTCCTCCAACCGAATGGAGGTTGGTAAAGTGTTCCAAAGTCGAGGGCCTTGGACAGCAAATCTTCTTTCTCCTTTGGCCTTGTATCTGGTTTTGGGGATTTGGAGTAGGTTTTGGTTGGAGGATCGCAGAACGGTAACCGACCCCCTTAATTCATAACTGCACTGCCGGTGCGCCGATCCGTGCACCGTCACAGATGAGGGGGGGGGGGGGGGGGAGTGAGCTGACACTTGTGGTTGGATATCCCATCCAACTTGATGGTGTCACCCCTCTAGCTGGTGTCACCTGGGTGCACCCCCATAGTGACGCCACGGCAGGATGCAAAATTCAAAGTAATGTGTGTGTATATATGTTACTTTGCGCAGTTGTGCCATTCTGCCAACGTAAATGTACATGACACGGTCGGCAAGCGGTCAATGAACCTTTAGAATCACTTTGACACCGCAATGCATCTAACGTGAAAATCAAACCGCATGGTGCCACTGGACTTTTTTTTTTTGTTTTGCCATCTCTCGCCCATTTAAATTAATGGGCGGTCTAACACGCAATGTATGAAACGCGTAGGCACACACTCACAGCTATAGGTGAAGCTATTGTGGGGCTCTTGAGGAGCCCTAGCCTAATTGTGGTAGTTGCTGTGTTCTAAGGGAAGATGGATACTTTATATCTCCCCCCCCAAAAAAAAGAACTAAGATCAATTAGGAGATCTTTGCTCTCCATTGAAAAATAGATCCAGCAAAAACGCAAAATAAACAGAATAGCACTAATAATGCATTTATTCCAGATGTCACTTAAGGGCACCTATTCTAGTTGCTGGATTGAAGTCCCTTCATTGGATAAGTATCCAACATTAGACTTTGTAACCGGAAATATAAATGGCAGTAAGTTATCACAGTAACTGCCATTTATCTTGCGGTTTACACGTTTTCATCCACCGAGCCGATTAATTGGAAACCGCAAAATCAATTAAAGTGGAGTTCCACCCATAAATATAACATTATATCAGTAGTTTAAAAAAAAATGTCATTAGTCCTTTAAGAAAAACATTTTTTTTTTTAGATGCCTTCAAAGTGTTGTTGCTAGGCAGAATAGTTAATCTTCCCACTTCCTGCACCTAGGTGCTTAAGCTTCCTAACCTACACCGCACAGACTCCTGGGAATGTAGTGGGTGTAACTTTCCAGGAGTCTGTGCACTCCCCAGTCTCAAAGAATCATGTGACTTGGACAGTACAGGTGCTGAAACCTGATCTGAAACCTATTACACTGCTTGTGCAGCACTGAGCATGTGCGAGATCTGCAAGGCTGAAATCCAGGAAGTCATACAGTCTGGCTTCATGATGCCCACACTTAAGATGGCCCCAGTCAATTTCTATTTTATAAAGTGTCTAAATGCTGTAACAACCTAACAAAACGGACCTTAGTTTACAGACTAACTTTACTAGAATACATTAAGCTTGTGTATTACAGGGGTATTTATATTTAAAAAGTGAAATTGTGGCCGGAACTCCGCTTTAAAGTAATTATTTTCAAGATAGTAGTGTTCTGTGACTCTGGGATCTTGCTCCATGCAGGGCCATCTTAATGCAAGGGCACTCCTGGGCTCTGCCCAGGGGCCCCAGTTACATGAGGGGGGCCCCCACAATCTTGCATTACATCATACTTGCCAACTGTCCCGGATTTGGCCTGGGCAGTCACGCTTTTCACTAAACTGAACTAAACCGAATATGGTCATGTCCCGGGAAGCATCCCAGAACCTATACTGTGCCCTCCTGTGCCCTTTGTGTTGGCTAGTCTTTGATTTATGGAATGTTCTCCTTTTTTTGTAATTTTTTTTTTTTAAAAGTACTAATGAATATGGCCCGGATTCACATACATTGGCGCATATTTATGCCGGTGTAGCATATCTAATATACGCTACGCCGACATAGCGCAGAGAGGCAAGCACCGAATTCACAAAGCACTTGCCTTCCAAACTGCGCTGGGTTCCCTTGGCGTAAGCCGTCGTAGGTGGAAGCTAATGAGGCATGACCCCATGCAAATGATGGTCCGAGTGCCATACAAGTACTTAAAACGAACGGCGCATGCTCAGAATCACGTCGGAACTACTCCCTAATATACGACGGATCACTGCCTACGACGTGAACGTAACCTACGCCCAGCCCTATATACGTACTACGTAAACAACGTAAAATACGTCGGCTTGTGTTCCCTGGTCCATACCCTGGCATGAGTTGCGCCTCCTATATGGGGAATAACTTTACGCCGGACGTACGACTTGCGCCGGGCGCAAGTACGTTCGTGAATCGACGTATCTCCCTCATTTTCATATTTGAATAGGAAATCAATGGGAGCGCCACTTGCGGCCAGCGTAAATATGCACCCACGATACGCCGGCGTAGGAAAGTTACGTCGGTCGGATGAAGCCTATTTTCAGGCATATCTAGTTTTGTGGGCACGGCGCACAGATACGACGGCGCATATTTGCACTTACGCGGCATATCGCGAGATACGTCGGCGTAAGTGCTTTGTGAATCCGGGTCTATATGTTTAATTCTATCAACTATTTATACTTTATTTCTTGAAAGTAGGTGTGTAAATTGGGGAAAGCTGATGGGGCCCCAATGCATTACTTTGCCCAACTCTTGAGAGTTGGTGCGAAAAATTGGCGCCGCCTGGTAGAGGACCAGTGCATTACTTTGGCCCAGGGGAGGGGCCCATGATGCTATTGAGATGACCCTGGCTCCATGTGTGACAGATTTATGGTAAACGATTGTCAGAGCTCAGCTATTTCTCTGCATCATCTTTTTTTGGCCTCTGCAGACCATTTTTAAGGCGGCTCAAGCCAACTTGGCCGAGTTCTTCACTTCACGTCAAATAGATGGCCTTAGAGAACGGGTGATCACGTATTTTATGTTCAGTGTGGATGTAGCTGGCTGTTGTATTTCATGATCGTCCTCTTCAAACCTTTGTTACAGCTGCATCAAAACCTCCATGAAGTGATGACGAACCTTGAGAGCCATCAGGAGAAACCGTCAAGCAACGCCTTCACCGGGAAAGCCCAGCCAAGGTGAGTGAAGACAACCCCACCTGTAATCTACATTTCAGTCATTGGTCCAGGTCATGGCGTATCCAGGGCCGTCTTTACTGTTGATTGGATCCTGGGCAAAAAAAAAATTCCTGCGATTGTTGGGAAGTATGAGGCAGCTGCTTTGGGCCCCCCAACAATGACAGCTGCCCCTTTTTGCCCTGCCTTAAAGATTGCCCTGGACGTATCTAGTAGTAGGTCACATTTAACTGGCCTTGTTCTGTGATGATGTTTCAAAACTTATTCAAGCTACTTCTTCAGTCCCAGCGAGTCTGGTCACATTCAACTGGACTTGTTCCATAATACTGAAGATGTTTCTAAACGTATTATTCAGT
Source organism: Rana temporaria (assembly GCF_905171775.1). Taxonomy (NCBI): domain Eukaryota; kingdom Metazoa; phylum Chordata; class Amphibia; order Anura; family Ranidae; genus Rana; species Rana temporaria. The sequence goes on from NC_053494.1 coordinate 212,486,475, forward strand.
TCCAGCGAGTCTCATAATATTCAAATGGACAGAGCAGAGTCCTCCAACAGAGCAGAGTAGTTTAGGGCAGGAGGTTTAGATGGAGGAGGGAGCAGAGTTCTCCAGCAGAGTATTTCAGGAGAGGAGAGTTATAGAGGAAGAAGCAGAGTCCTGCAGCAGAGTAGAGTATTTCAGGAGAGGAGAGTTGGGTAGAGGAAGAAGCGGAGTCCTCGAGCAGAGGAGAGTTGGGTAAAGGAAGAAGCAGAGTCCTCCAGCAGAGTATTTCGGGAGAGGGGAGTTGGGTAGCGAAAGAAGCAGAGTCCTCCACCAGAGTATTTCGGGAGAGTTATAGAGGAAGAAGCAGAGTCCTGCAGCAGAGCAGAGTATTTCAGGAGAGGAGAGTTGGGTAGAGGAAGAAGCGGAGTCCTCCAGCAGAGCAGAGTGATTCTTCCTCTACCCAAATCTCCTCTTCTGAAATGGAGTCCTGCAGCAGAGCAGAGTATTTCAGGAGAGGAGGGGTAGATAGAGGAAAGAGCAGAGTCCCCAGCAGTACAGAGTATTTCAGGAGAGTTGGGTAGAGGAAGAACAGAGTCCTCGAGCAGAGTATTTCAGTAGAGGAGAGTTACAGAGGAAGGAGCAGAGTCCTCGAGAAGAGTAGTTCAGGGCAGGAGGGTTAGATAGAGGAAGGAGCAGAGTCCCCCAGCAGTGCAGAATATTTTAGGAGAGAAGAGTTGGGTAAAGGAAGAAGCAGAGTAGAGGAGAGTTGGGTAGAGCATAGTATTTCAGGAGAGGAGAGTTTGGTAGCTGAAGAAGCAGAATCCTCCAGCAGAGTATTTCAGGAGAGGAGAGTTATAGAGGAAGGAGCAGAGTCCTCCAGCAGAGTATTTCAGGAGAGGGGAGTTATAGAGGAAGAAGCAGAGTCCTCCAGCACTGCAGAGTAGTTCAGGAGAGGAGAGTTGGGTAGAGGAAGGAGCATAGTATTTCAGGAGAGGAGAGTTGTATATAAAAGGAAGGAGCAGAGTCCTGCAGCAGAGTATTTCAGAAAAGGAGAGTTGGGTAGAGGAAGAAGCGGAGTCCTTCAACAGAGCAGGGTAGTTCAGGGCAGGTGGGTTAGATAGCAGAAGGAGCAAAGTCCCCCAGCAGTACGGAGTATTTCAGGAGAGGAGAGTTGGGAAGAAGCAGAGTCCTCAAGCAGAGTATTTCAGTAGAGGAGAGTTATAGAGGAAGGATCAGAGTCCTCCAACAGAGCAGAGTAGTTCAGGGCAGGAGGGTTAGATAGAGAAAGGAACAGAGTCCCCAAGCAGTGCACAGTATTTCAGGAGGGGAACGTTTGGTAGAGGAAGAAGCGGAGTCCTCCAGCAGTGCAGAGTATTTTTCAGGAGAGGAGAGTTGGGTAGAGGAAGGAGCAGAGCATTTCAGGAGAGGAGAGTTGTATAAAAGAAGAAGCAGAGTCCTCCAGCAGAGCAGAGCATTTCAGGAGAGGAGAGTTGGGTAGAGGAAGGAGCAGAGTCCTGCAGCAGAGCAGAGCATTTCAGGAGAGGAGAGTTGGGTAGAGGCAGAAGCAGAGTCCCCCAGCAGAGCAGAGTATTTCAGTAGAGGAGAGTTAGATGGAAGAAGGAGCAGAGTCCCCGAGTAGAGCAGTTCAGGGCAGGAGGGTTAGAGGATGGAGCGGAGTCCTCCAGCAGAGCCGAGTATTTAAGGAGGGGAGAGTTGGGTATAGGAAGAAGCAGAGTCCTCCAGCAGAGCAGAGTATTTTAGCTGAAGTAGTAGGCGCAGAGTCCTCCCATTTCCTGTTCTCCAGCAGCACAGTGTAGAGCGGTGAGCATACTGTCCAGTGTTAATCGCACGTTCTCTGAAAGAAATTTCCTTCATTTTTTTTTCTTCTGTAAATTCATCTCTACTTTTCGTTTGGCTTATGAATTCTGCCCATCCCCCTACTGGTATAGATATTTATTCTACGTCCTGCTATCACATTGCGCTGGCACCGTGGTTTCTGCGGACTCTGAAGTGACTAGGGAGGGCGATGGTCGTTGTCAGCAAGCCGGAGCGATCGTGCCAATCTCCGTCCGCCGCATTCCCCTCAGGTCAGGCGTGGGCTGGCGGTCGCAGACTCCATGAATCATACGGCTCACGCTAATGCCCCTGCGGGTTCTATTACATCTCTCCTCAGCCAATGTCACCGACTGCGGAGAGAGAGAGACTTCACCCGCTTCTAGAATCCTCCACTGCGCCACGGAGGAAAGCTGGCTGGAGAAATTGAATTCCGAGGATTAACACTCCTGTAAGGGGCGATCTCCATACATCGGGGGAGGGGGCACCTTAGAGATAATTTCCAAGCCCCTTGCGTTTTTATATTCTTATGTGGCTTTCTTCTTGCTTTGACAAGTACATGGATCTAGTACAGAAGATCACCGGATCCAAGGAAAGAAATGTTCTGTGGAATTATGTCCGTAATTCTGAAATATAGGGCCAGATTCACAGAAGAAGTACGCCGGAGTATCTGCTGATACTCCGGCGTACTTTCAAATTTGCCGCGTCGTATCTTTATTTGTAATTCACAAACAAAGATACGGCGGCATTTGGCTAAGATCCGACAGGCGTATGGCTTCGTACGCCTTCGGATCATAGGATGCAATACTTCGGCGGCCGCTGGGTGGAGTTTGCGCCGTTTTCCGCGTCGGGTATGCTAATTAGCTGTTTACGGCGATCCACGAAGGTACGCGCGTTCGTCGCATTCTCTTACGTCGTCACTAGTCGGCTTTCCGCGTCGCCAAGTTGCGGCCGCTATTTAGGTGGTGTAACAATAGACAGCCCATGTTAAAGTATGGCCGTCGTTCCCACGTCGAATTTCAATTTTTTTTTTGCGTAAGTCGTCCGGGAATACGAAAGTACGTAACGCACGTCGCCGTTCAAAACATTACGTCGGGGCGACGTCGTTTCGCGCAAAGCACGGCGGGAAATTTCAAAACGGAGCATGTGCAGTACGTCCGGGGCGGGAACGCGCCTAATTTAAATGGTCCCCGCCCCATTTGAATTAGGCGGGCTTGCGCCGGACGGCTTTACGCTACGCCGCAAGTTTACACGCAAGTGCTTTGTGAATCAAGCACTTGCGATGAAAACTTGCGGCGGAGTAACGTAAAGGACATGCGTTACGCCGCCGTAATTTTTCGTGAATCTGGCCCCAAATCTCTGCCGAAACACTGAATTCTCTTATGAAAACTTTAGATTTCTAACCCAATATCTCAGAGAACGCCGACTTCTCTCTGAGATATCAAAATTCTAAAATGGCAACAAATTCTGATACACAAGCGGAACCTCGGATTACGAGTATAATCCGTTCCAGGAGAATGCTTGTAATCCAAAGCACTCGCATATCAAAGCGAGTTTCCCCATAGAAGTCAATGGAAATTAAAATGATTTGTTCCGCATTGACTTCTATGGCATGCAATACCGCATGTGGCCAGAGGTGGGGGGGGGGGCCGGAGAGCCTTCGGAAATACTCTGCAAGGCTCAGGGACAGCTCGTCTGTACTCGGAAAGCCTTCGGGAACTGAGTTTTTCCGAACGGCTCGACTCCGCTTCGGCGGCCCCCCCACATCAGGCCAAATGTGGTACTGCACACCGCTGTGGCCTGAATCCTGCTCGACCGTGACATTCAAGTTGAGAAGCGGGGGTAGGGGGGGGGTTCTGCTGACGGAAATTACATCTTACATTAAAATGAGGAAGCGGGGGGGGGGTGCCGACTTCTTACCTCTTCTCCCATGCAGCCAGCAAGTCGAGAAGCGGGGTGAGGGGCTGAAAGTGACTTCTGACCAGGCGGGGCCTCTAGTAATTTGGGGGGCCCTCCACAGCTTTGCGGGGCCCTAAGCGGCTTGCATAGTGAGCCTATAGGGCGGATCGGCCCTGATTGTATCATCTGTGAGCCGGCATCTCAGTCCAGAAAGGACATGGTGGTCCTGATGCCTGAACGAAGACGGCGCCGAATGAAGACATTGTCAGGGGGGAGTACTGTGATCTCAATGGGGTAGATTGACTTGGCATTCATTTACGGCGGCGTATCTCCAGATACGCCGCCGTAATTTGAAATCTGCGCCGGCGTATCGTTACGCCGATTCTCAAAGGCAGATACGCGGAAAAAAATAGGCTTCCTCCGCCGACGTAACTTGAATGCGACTGCGTAGAATTGTGTGAAATATTACGTTGGGCGCTTCCGTTGTTTTCGGCGTAGAATATGCAAATTACCTAGATACGCCGATTCACAAACGTACGTGCGCCCGGCGGTAGTTTTTTTACGTGGTTTGCGTAAAGGCTTTTTCTGCGTAAGGTTGCTCCTGCTAATAGGAGGCGCAGCCAATGTGAAGTATGGACGTCGTTCCCGCTTCAAAATTTTAATTTTTTTGCGTAAGTCGTTCGCGAATAGGGCTGGATGTAATTTACGTTCACGTCGAAACCAATGGTTTTGACGTGAACGTAGATTACGTCCAGCCCTATTCGCGAACGACTTGCGCAAACGACGTCCGTACAAAACGTCAATCACGTCAGGTCATCGTACATTTACATAAAACACGCCCCCCCTTCCACATTTGAATTACGTGCGCTTACGCCAGCCCCATTTACGCTACGCCGCCGCTACTTACGGAGCAAGTGCTTTGTGAATACTGCACTTGCTCCTGTAAGTTACGGCGGGGTAGCGTAAATGCGATACGCTGCGCCGCCGTAAGAAGAAGCGCAGGTACCTGAATCTACCCCAATGATGGGTGATGACTGGAAATGTTACACATATATGGATATTGCCCCTGTGTTGTAAAGCGCTGAGCAAGATGATGGCGCTATATAAACCCTGTATAATAATAATAATAATAATAATAATAATATAAGATCTGATGGTAGGTTTGCACCAATAGCGGTGTTGGTACTTGTATTGTATTCTTCCTTCTTCTTCCTTCTTCTTCCTTCTTCTTCCTTCTTCTTCCTTCTTCTTCCTTCTTCTTCCTTCTTCTTCCTTCTTCTTTCTTCTTCTTTCTTCTTAGGACTGATCAGAAATAAATCATTTCAGAGTTTCTATTTCCTCCCCAAGCAGTGTTTCTTTTTATTTTTAAATTTATTTATTTTTTTGCATTTTGTTAATTTTTTTTGCTCTGTATTGACCGCCATTGTTCCCCCGACACCTCCCACAGAAAGAAGCCCAACCTATTCTCCCGGCTGAGGTCAAAGAAGAGCAGGTAGTTGGTGGAGGTCGCATCTTGCGCTATAACCAGGGGTGCTCAGCGTGTGCCATTTAATGATCATGTGACCGACGCGCATTTTCCCGTTTTTTTTCTGATGCCAATGGATTTATTAATCCCTTCTAATCGTGTTTTCTGTGTTCTGGATGTGTAATGTGTGGAATTAACCCTTCGTTTTACTCTGCATGCGTTGGCGTGAGATCGGAAATGTTGTTGCCCCGAGAGGTCCATATAAAATCGAAAAACCTTCCCTTCCTCCTGGGTTCACACTTGTGGTGGGCGTGGGATACCGCATGTGATTCGCACGGGAATCGCACCGCATCCCTGTGATATCTGTGCAGTGCGATTTGCATTGCTCAGATCGCTCCGAGTCTACACCAGATGCAGGATCCTCCTTCTTTTTTTTTTTTTGCCGCGCCTGAAACTGATTGCAATGCGATCTGGTTCTGGCAATCGCACTGCATTCTGCGAGCTGTTTTTCGGGGTGTTGTTAACTTTTACAGCAGATCCCATTAACGCCGTGCGATTTCAATTGCGGTGCAGGAAAAGCGCAGGATTCGCTGCCTAGTTCCCACCGGGGCTTGCAGTTCCAGGGAAAAAAAAAAGTATAACATGCTGCATTTTTCCTGCACTAGACTGTACTGGAATGCTGTAAAACGCATAAAAAAACGCACTGGAATGCTGTAAAACGCACTGGAACACGCATGTCCTTTTTGAAGGGCAAGTTCACCTTTTACAGAAAAAAATTGTAAGGCAAACTTACACAGGCCCCCCTCCCCCCCGGTCCTGCTGACCTGGACTGCGGAAATCTCCGGTTCTAAGCCCTAGTATTACTGCGCCAGCTGATTGGTCGGCGCTGCCCATGTGATGGTGCTGACCAATTAGAATGCTCCAAAATGTCCCTGATGAGGTACATATTGGACATTCAGCTCAGGGGATGTCTAAGCCCCGGACAACTGGAGATCAGCGGGAATGGGGGGGGGGGTGGGCTTGGTTCGAAGAGGGGGACCTGTGCACCTGTGCAACAGATTTTTCTAGGAGATAATTACAATAGAGCTGTGCGCCGCCGATGTCTACAGCGCATGCGCCGTAGGCAACGGCGCAAGTGCACCTTAGAAATGGCGACCGTGCCATTTCTAAAGGGGGGGTCGTGCCGTGACTGGCGGCTCCCGACTCCGGCCAGTCACAGAGCTGGAGTTTGTGGCCCCCGGATGGAAGAGGGTTGAAGAATGGACGCTCGCTGCTAGAGAGGTAAGTGACACATAATGGGCTACTATGCGATCCATACTGGCCCATTATGCTTTACCTTTGCAGGGAAATAAGAGGAAGTATAACCCATCAGGGTTGCCAAAAAGGACGCCAATTGTTTCGGAGCCACGTCGCACGACCGCGCAACTGTCGGTTAAAGCGACGCAATGCCGAATCGCAAAAAGTGCTCTAGTCTTTGGCCAGACAAATGGTCCGGGGCTGACGTGGATATGCTGCACTTAGTTGGCACCCTCTGCTTTTTTCCTTTATTGCAGAGTATACTTCTTTTTTTTTTTTAAGTGTATTTTGTGCGTGTACTCGAGAGAGGAGCCGGACTGCAGGAGTTGGGAGTAGGCAGGCCTCCCCCCTTTCTCCTTCCCCCTGGGTGGCAATGGCGGGTGTGTGAGGGGGTCCTCCCACACAGCCCGCCCTACCTGCTCCGCTTTGAAACCCAACAGGGCAGAGGGACTCCCTATAAGGGAGTGAGAGGATCTAGCCCGCTCAACCAGCCCCATTAGTCCTTCGCCTCTCTTTTTAGAGACCGCGTGGTCAAAGTGCGTGCATGTTAACCCAATTTCAAGTGCGTGTGTAAGTGTGGTGGTTTTTGTGGGAGGGGGGGTGGGCGTACTAAGCGCAGGCTTACCTCGCATAGCACACCCACCGGGAGCCGGGCTGAGCCCACCAAACTCAAGTGGTGAATGGCTTGTCAGCGCAGTGCCAATCGCGTTGAGCCACCGCAGCTCCTGCAGAGTATACTTCAGTCTCGTTGAGGAGCTGCCATGGATCTCCTTGGTCCCATGGACTTTTAGTATAATCCTACCCCCCCCACAGCACATTCATTGATGGTGATTATGTTGTAGCTTGGCTGGATCCCTACCTGCGCCATTCTCCATAACTCTCTGTGTATATTTGACGCCTTGATGTTCTAAAGCCTCATACACATGATCAGTCCATCCGATGAGAACGGTCGGAAGGACCGCTGTCGTCGGTTAACCGATGAAGCTGACTGATGGTCCGTCGTGCGTACACACCATCGTTTAAAAAAACGATCGTGTCAGAACGCGGTGACGTAAAACACGACGTGCTGCAAAAAACGAAGTTCAATGCTTCCAGGCATGTGTCGACTTGATTCTGAGCATGCGTGGATTTTTAACCGATGGTCGTGCCTACTAACGATCGTTTTTGACCTATCGGTTAGGAATCCATCGGTTAAATTTAAAGCAAGTTGGCTTTTTTTTAACCGATAGTTAAATAACCTATGGGGCCCACACACGATCGGTTTTGACCGATGAAAACGGTTCATCAGACCGTTGTCCTCTGGTTAACCGATCGTGTGTACGAGGCCTAAAGATGTAGAGACAAACGAGTATGACTGAAAAAAAGGTTGCATGTCCATGCAATGTAACTAAAATATTTAAAGATAATATCCACTAAATTGTCCTCATTGCTTTATTTATTTCTTTTCCCCAGCGACTCCAGCCTTGCTAAAGCCAACAAGACCACAACCTCTCCTCCGGATGGTCCTCCAGCCCCCAGCGCCGAGGAGAAGACCACCAATCACGATGCCGAGGAGTCTCTGGTGTCCCCAACTGCTGCTGCAACCGCTACGTTCTTCCAGGACACCCCAACTGTGACCATCTCCAAATCCCCCTCTCAGGTATCAATCGGCGCGACTGCCACGTCCACCAAAATATTTTATTTACAGCCTGATAGTTTAGTGAACTGTAGATGTTGTGGTTTTCTCCTGTACAGTGAACAGATTTGGGTTTTTAGATGCTCCTCATCCACTTTTTGCTAAATTTTGTGTTTTTTTTCTTCTCTTCATAAATATCCATCCTAAAGTTCATGGGTCATCATCCCACCATAGTCTATACCAGGGATGGCGAACCTTGGCACCCCAGATGTTTTTGGCACTACATTTCCCAAGATGCCCATCTATACTGCAGAGTGCATGAGCATGGGCGTCCGCTCCATAGGGCAAGGGAGGGTGCTTGCCCCCCCCCCCCCCCTAGAAATCGGTGCCATGATCCTCGTTGAGAAAAACAGCAGGCAGGAAGCAAGGTGGCGGCACGGCGAATCCAATTAGATCCGCTCTCTCTCTTCTAGCTCCAGCTGACAGAGAGAGGGAGGGGGTTATTTCCTTGGGGGGCTCCATTTTTTTATGATATTGTTATTCAAAGTTGCTTGATAGTTGCATCAGGTTTCTCAAACCTTTGCATACCTGCGCTTTATGTGATAATGACTAAGCCCCTCCCCTTCATGACATTCTCAAAAAGGGACCTGAGCATGGATGACCTTAAAATGATGTCCCCCCCCCCCCCCCCCCTGAAAAAAGTTCAGCGGACGCCCATGTGCATGAGCATCATGGGAAATGTAGTTCCAAAACATCTGGCGTGCCAAGGTTCGCCATCACTGGTCTATACTGTACGGTTTAGACATGTGCACTGCCGAAAAATTTGTTCATTTTCATTTTATTTTTGTTTTTTAGCTTTTTCGGAAATGTGAAAATTTTCAGATTTTCGAACTTTCAAATTTTACATTTTTTTTTAAAATTTTCATATTTTTAATTTTCTATTTTTATTTTTTTTATTTCAGATTTTCGAATTTCCGAAATTTAAAAATGTGTCAATTTTAAAAAATTTGGAATTAACGAATTTGTCAAAATGTTGTTAAAAGAACGAATTTGAAAGTAAACTAATTGCACACGTCTAGTATGGTTGTTTGGCTGGAGCTCAATTTTTGTTTTTTCCTTCTCTTCATAAATATTCATCCTAAAGTTCATGGGTCATCATCCCGCTATAGTCTGTACTGTACGGTTTAGACATGTGCACTGCCAGAAAATTCTTTCATTTTCTTTTTAAGTCGTTTTTTTTTTTGCTTTTTTTCGAAAATTTGAAAAATCCAAATTTTCAGATTTCCGAATGTTCAAATTCTTTCCTAATTTCCAATTTTTGAATTCAGAATTTTCTAATTTCTGTTTTTTTTTTTCTTCTAATTTCCGTAATCTGGATTTTTTTTTTTTAATTTACGAAATTATAAAAAATCGGAAATTCTGAATTGGGGGGGAAATTGGAAATTCTGAATGGGGGGGAAATTAGGAAATTCTGAATTGGGGGCAAATCGGAAATTCTGAATTGGGGGCAAATCGGAAATTCTGAATTGGGGGCAAATCTGAAATTCTGAATTGGGGGACAAATCGGAAATTAGAAAATGAAAATATTTAATAATTCAGAATTTGAAAATTCGGAAATGTAAAAATTTGGAAATTTCGGCATTAACGAATTTGTCCAAATGTCGTTAAATTCGGAACGAAACAAATTGCACATGTCTAGTACGGTTGTTTGGCTGGAGCAGTAGACCTTTCCTTTGGTGGGACCAGATCTTCTCCATAGTGTCTGTTGGCTTGGGTTCCGTCTCTATCGTGCTTTTCTGGTTGTAGACCTTCAGGATTTCACTTGATTATCTCATATAATCGAGTTTCTGACTAACCATTCTCTAACCCTTTCTTAGGTCTTTTCTTTAGGTGGCTTACAGATTGTTCTCCGTTTGCTCCTCTGTGTCTTCACACTTCTTGTGTGTTCTCTCTTGTATTCAAGTTTTACTTTCCTATTTTGAGAAACTTCTTCATAAATTCTAATTTCTGCTACTTCTTCTCTACGTCTGAGCAGATGAAGACCCTTCAGAAAACACTGTTCTGAGGAACGCACAAATAGAGCTTTCTTTTGGTGGTATTTGATCACCTCTGCGGTTTTTATTTTTTGCGCTATAAACAAAAATAGAGGGACAATTTTGAAAAAAAAGCAATATTTTTTTTCCTTTTTGCTATAATAAATATCCCCAAAAAAGATATATAAAAAAAAATGTTTTCCTCAGTTTAGGCCGATACGTATTCTTCTACATATTTTTTGTAAATAAGCGTATATTGATTGGTTTGCACAAAAGTTAAAGCGTCTACAAAATAGGGGATCGTTTTATGGCACTTTTATTATTAATTATTTTTCGGCGATTTTTTATTTATTTTTATTGGGACTGCGGCGGACACCAATCGGACGCTTTTGACGCTATTTTGGGACCATTGTCATTTATACAGCGATCAGTGCTATAAAAATGCCCTGATTACTGAGTAAATGACACTGGCAGGGAAGAGGTTAACCACTAGGGGGTGAGGAAGGGGTTAAGTGTGTCCTAGGGAGGGATTCTAACTGTGGGGGGGGATAGGCTAGTAGTGACACAACCGTAATCGCTGCTCCCGATGACAGGGAGCAGTAGATCAGTGTCCTTTCACTAGGCAGAACAGGGAAATGCCTTGTTTACACCGACATCTCCCTGTTCTGCAGCTCTGTGACATGATCGCGGGACACCGGCAGACATCGAGTCCACGGGTCCCCACGGTCACGGTGCTCGTGGCAGGGGCACCTGCGCACGCCCGCACAACTGCAAATTCAAAGCAACGTACTTGTACTTTGCGCAACCGTGCCATTCTGTCGACATATATCTACTGGCGTCGGTAGGCAAGCGGTTAATACCCAGCTATGTATTTTAACCACTTAAGAACCCCTTCACGCTGGCAGAATGGCACGGCTGGGCACAAGCACGTATCTGTACGTGTCTCTTTTAAGGCCCAGCCGTGGGGTCACGAGCGCGACAGCGACCTGGTCCGAAGCTCTGTGACCGCGCATGCGGGACCCGTGAACCCGATCGCCACCGGTGTCCCGCGATCGGTCACCAGGGCTGAAGAACGGGGAGAGGCGTGAGTGTAAACACAGCTTCCCCGTTCTTCACTGTGGCGCTGTCATTGATCGTGTGTTCCCTGATATAGGGAAAGACGATCAATGACATCACACGTCCAGCCCCGCCCCCCTACAGTTAGAAACACATATGAGGTCACACTTAACCCCTACAGCTCCCCCTAGTGGTTAACTCCTAAACTGCAATTGTCATTTTCATAGTAATCAGTGCATTTTTATAGCACTTTTCGCTGTGAAAATGACAATGGTCCCAAAAATGCGTCAAAATCGTCCAAAGTGTCCGCCATAATGTCGCAGTCACGGAAAAAATCGCTGATCGCCGCCATTGGTAATAAAAAATATATATTAATAAAAATGCCTTAAAACTATGCCCCATTTTGTAAACGCTATAACTTTTGCACAAACCAATCGTTAAACACTTATTGCGATTATTTTTTACCAAAAATAGGTAGAAGAATACGTATCGGCCTAAACTGAGGGAAATGTTTTTTTTATCTTTTTTGGGGGATATTTATTATAGCAAAACGTAAAAAATATTGCATTTTTTTTAAAATTGTCGCTCTATTTTTGTTTATAGCGCAAAGAATAAAAACCGCAGAGGTGATCAAATACCACCAAAAGAAAGCTCTATTTGTGGGAAAAAAGGACACCAATTTTGTTTGGGAGCCACGTCACACGACCGCGCAATTGTCGGTTAAAGCGACGCAGTGCCGAATCGCAAAAAGGTCCTTTAACCTGCATAATGGTCCGGGTCTTAAGTGGTTAATGGTTTATAATGCAAACTTTAAGAAGTTAGTTTATATACCCGCTTTTGCAGCAAGTTTAAGCCCAACTTAAGTGGTGTTTTTTTTTCCTTCAGAAGTTGTCACGTTGGGGGAGATTTACTAAAACCGGGGCACTCGGAATCTGACGCAGCTGCGCATGGTCACCAATCGGTTTTCTATATTCAGCTTGTTCACTTAAGCTTTGGCAATAAAACCTGGAAGCTGATTGGTTTCTGGGCACAGCTTCACCAGATTCTGTGTGCACCATTTTTAGTAAATCTCTAAATCTAGTAAAAAAAAATTTGGTTGTGTATTTATTTGGCACGGTGTATTTCTTGCAGGACAACAGCACCATCTGCTGGTAAAAGAGTGACATTACCACTCCTTTTATATCACATAGATTGTAGTGACAACTAAAATATTTAAATATTGAAAGAGCCAATCTATAAAAACAGGATGTTACATGAATTTCCCTTGTGCTTGTATTTTTGTTTTTATATTGCTCCTAAATGTTTTTAACATTTTAATTTTTGTTTTGATCCTTGTGTTTCCTGTGCTCCTCACCCTGTTTATATGCTGTTTGTGTATTAATACACATTTGTGAAGCGTTCATCCAATGCGGAAGGTGAAATAGCGCAACATCCGCCATGGGATGGACCTGTGACGTTCCCTATTGTGTGTTTTTTTGCTAATTTTTGTATGTCTTTTTTTTTCTTTTTTTCCTTTTGGGTGGGGGGTTCGTGTGGATTGTCTTTGCTGGTATTTTACTTGCATGTAGCTGAGGAGAGGCCCACCGGTCCCACCACCACCAAAACACACGCCGTCCAGGGACATCAAGCAGGAAAATATCATCGGTCTGTTTGATGACAGTTTTGTGCCCGAAATAAGTGTGACCACTCCCTCACAGGTTAGCGGCTGCTGCCCACCTGCCTGCAATGCACTAACACATGCATGCCCAGCGCTGTAGGAGGTGTCACTTTGGGGAGAAGACCAAAGAAGCCCAAATTAGGACTTGTTGTAGGATAGGCAGGGAACTCTCCATCTTTTGGGGATCTTAGTCAAGGTTAGGCCGAGGACTTTTCTTTTGTTGGTGATCATAGTCTTGGTTAAGTGGGAAACTCTTCATCCGTTTGTGATTCTTACTCTAGGTTAGGTGGCAAACTTTCATATGCTTGGTGATCTTCGTCTAGGTTAGGTGGGGAACAGAGTCTAGGTTGGGTGAGAAACTCCATCTGTTGGGGATCTTAGTCTGGGTTAGGTGGTGAGCTTTCCATCTGTTAGGGATCTTAGTCTAGGTTAGGTGGGGAACTCTTCGGCTGTTGGTGATCATAGTCTAGGTTTGTTGGGGAACATAATCTAGGTTAGGTGTGGAACTCTCCATGTGTTGGGGATCTTAGCCTTGGTTAGGCAGGGAATTCTCCATCTGTTGGTGATCTTAGTCTGGGTTAGGTGGAGAACTTTTCATCTGTTGATGATCATAGTCTAGTAGATGAGGCACATTTTATCTGTTGGTGATCTTGGTCTAGGTTAGGTGGCAAATTTTCCATATGCTTGGTGATGGTTGTCTAGGTTGGGTGAGAAACTGGGTTAGGCAGGGAACACTTCATCTGTTGGTACTCCCAGTCTAGGTTAGGTGGGGCACTATTCATCTGTTGGTACTCCTAGTCTAGGTTAGGTGGGGCACTATTCATCTGTTGGTGCTCCTAATCTAGGTTAGGTGGGGCACTATTTCCCTGTTGGTACTCCTAGTCTAGGTTAGGTGGGGCACTATTCATCTGTTGGCTATCTTAGTCTAGGTTAGGTGGTGAGCTTTCCATCTGTTAGGGATCTTAGTCTGGGTTAGGTGGGGAACTTTTCATGTGTTGATGATCATAGTCTAGGTTAGGTGGGGCGCATTTCATTGGTGGTTGATCTTAGTCTAGGTTAGGAACTTTCCATCTGTTGGTGACCATAGTCTAAGTTGGTGGAACACTGTCTGGGTTAGGAGGGGAACTCTCCATCTGTTGGGGATCTTAGTCTGGGTTAGGCAGGAAATTCTTTATCTGTGGGTGATCTTAGCCTAGGTCAGGCAGGGCACTCCATCTGTTGGAGAGTTCTACACCTAACCTAGACTAAGATTACCATCTGTTGGGGATCCTAGTTCTAGGTTAGGTGTGCATCTCCATCTGTTGGGGAGCTTAATCTTGGCACTCCAGGAGGGTGACGACTGATAACCCACCGTGCTTTAGGTTAAATGACCAGAGATAGCTTGGTCTGTGTTACATTTTAGAGGCTAAAAATCTAAGGGGGCGCAGTACAAATCCCAAATCAAATCGGAGGCAAGTCCTTGCAGAATTATGTTCTAATATCTGAAAGAAATATCTGAAGAGATGCTTCCTGGGACACGACCATATCAGAACAGTTTAGTAAAAAGCGTGACAGTCCCAGCAAATCCGGAACAGTTGCAGAGTATGATGTAATGCAAGATTATTGTGGGGGCCCCCATGTACCTGGGGCCCCTGGGCAGTGCACAGGAGTGCCCTTGCATTAAGATGGCTCTGAATGGTGATGAGCACTGAGTTCAATTATAGGTCGGTCAGACATCTTTTTGGCTGGTTATTCACTGGCAGCTCCTTTTTTTTTTTTTTTTGTAGACGACCTTATAGAAGCATGTAGAAGAAGTAGGGAATCGTCACTCCACTTATAAAGTCCAGATTAAGAATTTATTTGATGTTTGAGGTTATCAGGGGAATTCAACACATTTTGAAGGCTCTCAAAGCTCGCCAAAGAAAGAGGGGGGGGGGGGGATATAAACTGGAGTATCGGAAGGTGAGCATTTTGGGTTCTATGAAGGCTATTTCCATTTGATGCCAAAGAATGAAGATGAGCACAGTGGCTTAGCGGTTGACCTTTCTGCCTTGCAACACTGGGGAGGGGGGGAGGGGTTGGACACTGGGGTCCCCAGTTTTATACCGGTCAGTGTGCCATCTTGGTGGAGTTTGCATGTTCTCCCTGTGATTGTCAGACATCTCAGATGATCTCATACATTTGAAAATGATTCTAGATGTCAGAGTGTTGGGGTTGGGAACCTATTCTCTATCTAGGAAGCTTCAGGATAGTATTTGGCGTTGCTTTTGAATTGGAATAAGAAATTCCCAACAGAACCCAAAAATCCGGCAATCTTTTTGGTTATTCTAAGAAGTGACACCTCTGTGGAAGAAAAAAAAAAATACTTACTAACCTTTTGCCCTTTTTTGCTCCAGCGGACTCTGGCTACCTTGCTAAATGACGGCATCTTGTAGGCCACACGGACCTATGCCCTGACACACTTTAAACCTAGATGTTAGTGGGAAACCTGACTGGTCAAGTAATTGGCTAAGGTGCATTCTTGTGGGATTTTGAGCTTCTGCCTCTGCGGAAGGCACAGTGATGTCACATATAACTCCCAGAAGCCTCAGAGGTTGGGGCTGTTTTTGTTGGAGGCGGGGGGTCTGGAAGGTCCACTTTAAGCACCTGGCAGGCTTCAGCAGGTTTTAAATAAGCTGAAGTGAAGCTTACCTAAGCCTGTTAGTAGCTTGTGTTTACGTTTCCCAAGATGGACCTCAAAAGGTTCGTTAAGGGCTTCAGCAGAGCTTGCTGTATTCGGCTCTCATTCAAGTTGAAGAGGAAGTAAACCCTCTGCAAAAAAAAAAAACGCCCTGCAAGACAAAAGGCATAATGAGCTAGTTATGAATTACTTACCTGAGATCGAACCCCCCGCAGCTGTCCTCGTTCCCCCTCCTCCATCGTTGCCATCTCTCCTGATCATGAAGGCGTTAAAGGCTTTCAAACCCATTTAGAGCGGGTGTGTTTAACCACTTCCATACCGCCAAACTCCCACCCACCGCTCTCCTGTGCGATCGGAGACCCGGAGAAGGAAGGAAGTAATAGAGAAAACCGAGGGACAGATGGTCCCCGCCAATCTGTCTCTCGGAGGCCCGGGCGCGACGTTATGACGTCACGTTTAGGCCGCCGGAAGTAAACTAAGCCAGGTTCTCTGCTAGAAAGCATCAGATCGTTCATATTTTTGATCTGATGCTTGGAGGAGAGATGTGGGGTCTTTGCGTTTGAAAAATTGTTGTGCAAATACCGTGAACATAAAGAGTTGCAATGGCATTTTATTCCCTAGGGTGTCTGCTAAACAATATATATAATGTTTGGGGGTTCTGAGTAATTTTCTAGCAAAAAAAAAATTTTTTTTTTTACATGATGGCGAGGAGTGCTGGAATTTGTGCGTTATGGAAGTGGTTAAAAAATACAATGCTAGATCCTCATCTTAGGGCTTATTCATATGTGGGTTTGTCGTCGTTTTACTGCCCCTGACCACCCACCTGAACAAGGATAGGCAGCAACTCGGGGCTGTACACATGCTAAGGCCCTGATTCTGTAGCAAAAGTTAAGTTCAGCACTCAGTAATGCCCTAAAACATGATCCATTCAAGTTCACAGGGCCATGGCGCAGCTGTCCCGCGACGAGGAGGTGACCTATCCCAGCCGCCTGTCAACTACCCTTTCAAAAGGGATCAACCACCAATCACTTTTCAGAAGGGTGGTAAGGGCTGCTACAACTTTAAATGAGCCCTTTATAGTATTAAAAGGATTTTCTGTATAGGGATAATGACAAAATCAACTCTTGTACCTCGCCCAAGAAAAAGCCAGTGTCCGCTGGACGTCACTGAGGAACCTTTACTGTGTGCATGTGCTGTGCTAATTCCATGTGCATGCCGCAGGTCCTGGTGCCTTGCTTGTTTTTTCAATGTGCATGTTTTATTTATTTTTTACACTTGTTGGTTGATGTGGAGATGTCTTGGTGGTACTTGTGACAGCTGCCTCCAGCTTCAAGTCCAGCAGAGCCGTCTATTCATGTAACACGAAATGCTCCCCCTGCTGATCTAGCAGAGGTTATTGTGAGGGTTGGTTCTGTGGTTTGCAGGAAAGAGCAGTGTACAAATGTCCGTGCCATGGCACCAAAACCATGCAACCATCCTTCACCAATCGGAACACATGAGACTGAATTCTGATTGGTTAAATTGTTCTTCTACACTTTACTCTTACATTGAATTGTTGAATATTGAGCCTCATGATTATGCACTAAGCTCTGTTCAATCTGCCCAATGAATTGTACAATATTGGTGACTCTGTTGTTGGTAGCCACTCTGCACATCTATGGATTAGTCAACTTAGGGGTTGACCCGACTGCATTTGACTGCAACTATTAAACCGGCGAAAGGTAAGAATTTTGACTACGCATCAAGATATTTAAATGTGTACATCAACTAAATGAAAGTTGGACTGGACTCCTAGGCAAAACTGCACTACATGGCCACAGGTTTGTGAACGCTTGAATTTCACACCTATGTGAGTTTGTTGGATGTCCCATTTCAAGGCCATGGCCATTTAATATGGAGTCGATTCACTCTTCTGGGAGGGCTTTCCACAAAAAAAGTCTGCCTTTAGGAATGTGTGGACTTTCACCCAAAAGGGAATTTGTGAGGTTGGGAAGTGTTGGACAGGATGACCTGGCTAGCAATTGGCATTCTATTTCATATCAGAGGTAGGGTTGAGATCAGATACTGCTATTGGAGAAGAATTCATCCCGAAAGTGTTCATTAGGGTTAAAATCGGGTACCAATGTTGGTGAAGACTCATCCCAAAGATGTTTAGAATTGTTAAAGTCCAGAGAAGAATTTATCCCAAAGGTATTTGTTGGGATTGAGGTTAGTTACCGATGTTGGGGGGGGGGGGGGGGATAATTCATCCCAAAGGTGTTCAGTAGGGTTGAGGTCTGTTTTTTCCTGGAGAAGAATTCCAAATATTTTCAGTTGGGTTGAGGACCAGTACTGATGTTGGAGAAGAATTCATCCCAAAGGTGTTCAGTAGGGTTGAGGTCTGGTATTACTGGAGAAGAATTCCAAATATTTTTAGTTGGGTTGAGGACCAGTACTGATGTTAGAGAAGAATTCATCCCAAAGGTGTTCAGTAGGGTTGAAGTCCAGTACTGATGCTGGAGAATAATTTTTCCTAAAGCTATTCAGTGGGGTTGACTTCAGGTATTGATGGAGAACAATTCATCTCAAAGATGTTCAGTAATGTTGAGGTCCGGTACCAATGATGGAAAATAATTCATTCCAAAAGGTATCAGTAGGGATTTATTCTTCCCCAACATCAGTACCTACAATTAACCCTACTGAATGCCTTTTGGGATGAATTATTTTCCAATCATTGGTACCTGACCTCAACACTACTGAACATCTTTGGGATAAATTGTTCTCTATCAGTACCTGAAGTCAACCCAACTGAATAGCTTTAGGAATAATTCTTCTCCAGCATCAGTACTGAACCTCAACCCTACTGAGCACCTTTGGGATGAATTCTTCTCTAACATCAGTACCTACAATTAACCCAACAATATTCAGTAGAGCTGCGGTGGCTCAACGCGATTGGCACTGCGCTGACAAGCCATTCACCTCTGCAGCTAGGGGTTCGGATCCCGGTCTCGGCTACATGTGAATTGAGTTTGGTGGTCTCAGCCCAGCTCCCGGTGGGTGTGCTATGCGAGGTAAGCCTGCGCTTAGTACGTCCACACCCCTCCCACAAAAACCACCACACTTGCACGCACTCGAAATTGGGTTAACATGCACGCACTTTGACCACGCGGTCTCTAAAAAGAGAGACGAAGGACTAACGGGGCTGGTTGAGCGGGCTAGATCCTCTCACTCCCTTATAGGGAGTCCCTCTGCCCCGTTGGGCTTCAAAGTGGAGCAGGTAGGGCGGGCTGTGTGGGAGGACCCCCTCACACACCCGCCATTGCCACCCGGGGCATGGAGAAAGGTGGCAGATTGCCTCTGGGGGAGGCCAGGCTACTCCCAACTCCTGCAGTCCAGCTCCTCTCTCGAGTACACGCACAAAATACACTTTGAAAAAAAAAAAAAAAGATCAGGTACCATGAGGCGTTTAGTAGGGGTGAGGTCAGGTACTGGTGTTGCAGAGGAATTCCTCCCAGAAGTATTTAGCATGCTTGAGTTTAGGGCTCAAATTACCCAAACCATATCTTTTTATGAAGCTAGCTTTGTGAATATGAATAGGTATGAGCATACGTTTTGACCATGTAGTGTATTTTAACATTTTTTTGCTGGATTGGATGAAGAATAATAAAAGGGGTGACATACTTTTCCTTTTGTGAGAAAAATGGTACTGGTCATGTGACCAAAATCTGGGGTATCTGATCATGTGATCTCTTTAAATGAGATGATGGGAGATCGGATGATATTCCTCCTCGGCAGAGGTCACATGACTAAATGCCTCAGCAGGGAGTCCAAGACATTATTTATAGGTAAGTAATTCACCTGATATCTTGATATTATTTATCAATCACAGCAAGCTTAATATAGCTTTAAGCTAAAATTTCAACATAGATGTGCTCTGAAGCACCTTAAAGCTTTAGATCATTTTGTAGAAACTAAAAGCTTGCGTGGGAGGGTATATTGCTTACCTAATGATGGATCCTTGCTTGATTCACAAGACCTTTGCCAAGAATGCCATTGGGTTTGCTGCCAAGTACTGCTGGGTGCTAATGGAAGAAAGTAGATTTATTCATACACGATAAGTGCTGGCAACTCTTCCCCACTTCGGTCCACCATTTATTTTCATGGCACTGTGATGCTTGCATACATTGTCTACTGTAGAAACCGCTTACTGAAGATCAAAGGAGGAAGCCTGGTGAGCTAGTTTGGCCCAAGGAGTAGTGTAGAACATAAAATGAAAGACTACAGTAGGTCGGTATTAGGGAAGGTAAGACGATGCTCGGTTTGTCTGTGTGAACAAAGTCAAGAACCATCATCGATAAACCTCTTAAGAACTTGTGGCTCCATGTCAGTGTTTTATGTACATTTCACTGTCTTGTATACGAAATCCGAAGGTTTAATAGATCACAAGTGTGTAAAGACAAAAGTGGGATTTAATAAAATGCAACAAAAACGATCATCTTCTGCAAAGCTTGCATTGGCTTTGGGTGTCTGATCACATAATTTACAAATATTAAAGTGTATGTAAACCCCAACAATGAGCTTCTCCTATTTCATGCTCCCTTTTGGTCTGTTAAATATTCCATTGGAAGCATTTTCTTATATACGAAGTGCACAAAAACTGTTGATCTGTCCGGTTCCTTGTACACCTAGGGCCAGATTCAGAAAGCATTTACATCGGCGTATCTCAAGATACGCCGCTGTAATTTCAAATGTGCGCCGTCGCATCTTTGCGCCGATTCACAAAGCGAGATACGTCCAAAAACATGGCTTCAGCCGTCCGATATATAACTTGCCGGCGTATCGTGGGCGCATAGTTACGCTGGTCGCATTCGGCGTTACCATTATAAATATGCAAATGACCTAGATACGCCGATTCACAAACGTACTTGCGCCCGGCGTATTAATATACGCTGTTTATGTAAGGCGTACGACCGGCGTAACTTTACCCCTCATAAAGCAGGGGTAAGTCAATGTCAAGGTATAAACGTCGGAACGACCGTCGAAATTTACGTTGTTTATGTAAGTCGTACATGAATAGGGCTGTGCGTAAGTTACGTTTACGTCGTAGGCAGTGTTCGACGTATCTTAGGCATTCTAGCCGACGTGATTTTGAGCATGCGCACTGGGATACGTCCATGGACGGCGCATGCGCCATTCGTTCGGCCCCTCATTTACATGGGGTCACAGCTCATTGTAATACAACACGCCCACTGCCTTGATAATTTGAATTAGGCAGGCTTACGCCAGCCCATTTACGCTACGCCGCCGTAACTTGGGGCACAAGTTCTTTCTGAATACAGTACTCGCCTATCTAAGTTACGGCGGCGTAGCGTATATGAGATGCGCTACGCCCGCCGAAAGTTACGTCATTCTTTCTGAATCTGGCCCCTAGTTCTTATCTTGGACTACAGAATGAGTAGCCTTTATGTTGTGGAGATCAGAGAGTGGTTGAGTAGTTTAGTAAAAGGCATCTGGCAGATCAACAGGTATTTTTCTGTACTTGCAGGGCCTTTAAGGGATAAAACGTGGGGAATTGCGCATGTACTGCAGAGATGTACTTTGATATGCTTGTTAAATCTCACAAATGTCATCGATGTGTCTTGGCTCTCAGGTTAACGTCGTTAGGAAGATGTTTTACTGGATTTGTGTTGCTAAAGTCATATATAGAGAGTTTTGATGGGACTTGTAGAAACTGGGGAAGAACTTCTCCAAAAAAGTGGAAGACTGTTCCATAGGGACCAGTCAGGTTTGTTGGCCACCAAGACTAATTATCCACTTTTTTGTTGAACCCCCCCCCCCCCCCCCCCCCCCCGGCTTATTAGAGGGCGATAATTCCTTGGTTCTTCTGTCTCCACCAGTAGCAAGAGCGGTTCTGCATTGCACTTATGTTCTTACCCCCATAACGTTCTCTCTAACATTCCCACTAACCTTTTTCTCCGTGCTGCCAAGTTTGAGGCTGCGTGGCCCCCAGTGCAGGAGCCCAGCTTACTAGATCTGGATTTTGACCCTCTCAAACCGGACTCCAGTTCGACTGCTGCTAAACCTCAGGTGTGTTCGAGTTTTTCCATGCTTGTGGGGGCTTTAAATTGGGTGATCACTATGTTTTACTTATCAGTGAATAGTTCATGGTGGAACTGGTTCATGGTTTCCAGGGGCTAGCCTTCAAAATTTCTGTAATTGAAGAAAAAGATTGAGCGCACACCATGGAAGGAAGAAATTCTGTAGAATGGTTATTCTACAGAAGTTCTTCCTTTTACTGTAGCGCCAGTCTTGGGGGGGGGGGGGGGGGGGGTAATAGCCCGGGAGGCAAATCAGTCTAGTGCCCCCATTAAGCGACCACACTACTGTCGGTATAATGATACTGGCAGGGCCACCATCGGGGGGGGGGCAGCCCATACACATGGAGGAGGCTAGGGAGTCAGGCCCCAACCAATGAGTTATTGTGTGGGCGGGTGGCGTTCTGCCACTAGGGGGCGGGGCTTTGCATTGCTTCTAGTTTTGACTGTCCTATCATAACAGTGGACCTCCCACCTGAGTTCTCAGAGAGAGACAGATTCCATGTCGGGAGGCTAAAAACTGTCAAACAGTCAGCTGACGGGCTCCAAAGCAAGACAGGAAGTCAGAGTAAATCCCTGCAAATTAGGGGACTCTACTGCTCCCCCAAGGCCCTCAGAACTAGTGTCCCCAATGGAAAATGTCAGGGCAGGTCTTAAATGGGGGTGTGGCCTTGACAGGAAAGGGTGGGAAGCTGTGGGTCGAATTTAAATTGGGGGGGGGGGGGGGTGCACGAGTTTCGTCAGGCCTAGGACAGCACAAAACCAAAATTCACCACTGGTGTTAACCAGTTGTAAATCTTTTAATCCCTATTTGTCAGCACTTAAAGTGGAAGTCAACCCTCCTGTCGTTTTTAGCCAAGGAAGATCAGTTTGATCTTCAACTGCCATGATGCTGCACATGTGATCAGTTATGACACCAGCCCATTGGATGGTTTGACAGTTTGGTTGAAAGCACAACCAATGGAAGTGTTACATTTCCCGACACGTGCTGTTTTTTAAACTGTAAAATGGATTTACTTCAGCTTCAAGTTAAAGCAGCCTTTTTCAACCAGGGTGCCTTGAGGTTTCTTCAGGGGTGCCTTTAAAAAATACCTAACAATTGATCAAAAATGATATACAATCCAGCAGTTGGATCAAGTGATCACATGATGATTTGGCAAAGCTACTTTGGACTCTCATCATTTGGTCTGGCGCTTTTGTTATGTTTTCTGAGCGCAGTAAAACCTGTCAGTTTCTAGCCCTTCCCTACCCAAAAATGTTTTGGCTTTCGATGCACTTTTTATTTATTTTTTCCCTATTAAACAGTTCACTTTTACCTAATAACTACCTGTGCAGGTGAGGGGTGCCTAGATATAGAAATAAACTGTGCAGCTTTGACCAAAGTTAGATAATGCCATTTATATAGGTGTAGGCCATCTTTGTACCTCCAGAAGCCTGGCTGAAAAACTCCCAGAGGTGGCATCATATCCCATTCTGTCTTGTTGTTATATTGTTGCTAAAACACAATTAAAACTTAAAATGCAATCCGAAAAAATGTCCCCGTCCAAATTGTATAACAATGTCTTGCTTGTTCTTTTTCGTCCTTGCTGCGATTAGTCGCTACCTTGGGATATGTGGGAGGTAAGGAAACTAACTCACTAACCTACCCGTGTTGTGTCTTGCCGATTTACTGCACATTATGACCAGAACAGTTGTTGGATCTGACCAATGTTCATCCTGTATAGCATATCTGACTCCATCTTGTCTCCCTCACTGCAGCCTGTTGTCTCATACATTTGTCTTTAAAGTGCAACTTCACTTTTTCAATCGACATGAACTATTTTTTAATTTAATCTGGATTTATATTATACTTATTTCTTCAGTTACTTTCTGGTTTCTAGCCTAAGCAAATGATGTCATACATCCCAGGAGTCTTGAGGAGGAGGGGGTTTTCTCAGCTATGCACACCCTCCTGCCCGCATGCCTGCGGAGTCATCTGCCCTTACTCAAGATGGCCGCAGCCAGCAATGCTAGGGGAAGGGGGGGTGTTTTCCAAAGTGATTTCTCAGCAACATGGGGGCATGGATGGATGAGGGAGTTGGCTTTAAATAATAAAAATTCATTTAATAGCATTTTCATTTTGTGGTGCTTAGATGCAGTGCAGTTCTGCTTTAATCACTATGGCTAGTCCTAAGGGGAAGTAGAATTTTAGAGTGTAAACATGCTATCTGCCTGGCTGTTTCTGGCTTCAATACAATCTCAGACACTGAGGCCGCGTACACACGATCGATCAAAACCGATGAAAACGGACTGAAGGACCGTTTTCATCGGTCCAAACCAATCGTGTGTGTGGGCCCCATCGGTCAGTTATCCTTCCGTCAAAAAAAATGAGAACTTGCTTTAAAATTGAACCGATGGACGCCTAATGGATAGGTCAAAATCGATTGTTGGTATGCAAAAGCATCGGTCAAAAAGCCGCGCATGCTCAGAATCAATTTGACGCATGCGTGGAAGCATTGAACTCGCGTGATAGAGAAAGTCGGTGTCGTCTACGTCACTGCGTTCTCTGTCCGCACGGATTTCGGTTTGATGGTGTGTACAGCCATCAGACCGAAATCTCCCAGCCGACATGTCCGATGAAAACGGTCCGGTTGACCGTTTTCATCGGACTGTCCGCTCGTCTGTACGGGGCCTCAAAGTTCGTTTAGTAGACAACACAGTAGCAGAGTCTGGAATGTGGAACTAGGGTATAGCATCTCAGAGGGGCAAATGGTAGCTCCTACAACCTCCAAATTATAATGTCAATTAATATAAAACGGTGTACAGTAATGTAGGATTGGACATATTGGGGTTGCTTTGATTAGTTGCAGAAACCCTGTCCAATAAATCTAATGAGGGAGTAAAGCTAGGGACCATCAGACTGGAGAGAAAATGTCTAGATCAGGTCTTCAAACTGTGGCCTATGGGCTAAAACTGCCCTTTGCTCGCCTGTATGCGGTCTTTGGGGCAGTGTTCCTCACACTGATACAAGAAACTATTCCTTCCACTAAATACCAATGATGTGGCACTGTTCCTCCCAATGGCGGGGCGCCGTGTTCCTCCCAATGGCAGCAGGGGGGGGGGCGTTCCTCCAATGGCGGGGGGGGCCGTGTTCCTCCCAATGCCGGGGGGGGGGGGGGGGCGTGTGTTCCTCCCAAAAGCGGGTGGGGGCGTTCCTCCCAATGGTGGGGGGGGGGCGTTCCTCCTCCCACTGACCACTAAGCCTGAGACATTGTTTCATCCACTGACACTAGGGTATTTTATACTGTCACTGGCCACAGTCTAGCCCTCCTAAAGTCTGATGGACAGTAAACTGGCCCTTTGTTTAGAAAGTTTGGAGACCCCTGGCCTAGATGATGCTTAAAGCCCATCATTTCCTGGCTGGAGGTCATTATCGGACCTGCTATAACAAATAATGCACATTTTGAGAACCTCACGGTAAGCAATTGGAGTACAGGAAAGGAGCAACTGTGCAAGACTGAAGGGAAGGCTGGAGTTCAGCTTTAATCCTCTTTTCTTTGTAAAAGAGTGGAGTTGGGTTGTAGTCGGTTTGCCAGGTTTGCTGCCATATATCATTTTGGGGGACATTTCTCTTCACTTGTGGTCACTTGGGACAAGGATTGAATGGGACACGTATAGCAATGTTGAGCCATCAACTTTATTATATGGTGATCACTGATCAGCCTTTCTAAGGGGCTTTCTGGAAGTTTTACTGGTCAGAACATTTGTTGATTTTAGCATTAAGACTCCCCATTCATAGTCCTCCAAAATGTGCATTCCTCATCTCTTGATGGCTTTATAGGAATTGTAGTTACTGGATTATGTTTTTGTAATGGATTTATCTGGAATGTCGCACGTGCATCTAGTCAAATTCCTTGAGTGCAATTGAGAAAAAGCCCTTTCAATGATTTAAACAAGCCATGGAACCCTAGGATACCTCTAGAAGGTTGCGAGGAGTTCTTGAGCTGCGGCTGATTGCGCTCCCATCTGATGTGTCTGTACAGTTCTGGGGCAGACACCGCGGCATGACACCAATGAGATTTTTAGCTGTCTGTAAGGGTGACATTCTTCCTACTGACCAGCAACGTAAGAAGCATTCTTCCTACTGACCAGCAATGTAAGGGTGACCACCTTCCTACTGACCAGCAATGTAAGGGTGACCACCTTCCTACTGACCAGCAATGTAAGGGTGTCCACCAGGCTGGTGCTCAAATTTTTTGGGGGGTGCAAACGAAAAAAAAAAATTGCAGCGCCACTGTGCCATGCCATCAAACGCAGCCACTGTGCCATCAATTGTCTCCACTGTGCCATGCCATCAAATGCAGTCACTGCAATGCATGAATGTATGTTATTTGCGAGAGCCAGAGGGGGCGGCGCTGCAGCGCCCTCTATAGACGGACCGCCATCACTGCAGTATAAGTAAAACGAAATTTTAGGGAAAATAAAAAATCTTAAAGGGCCTGTTTTTTTTTTGGACTACAGAAATTCCGACCGTGTGTATGCCCATCAGAGTTTTTCCATCGCATATTCCGATGAATTCCATCAGAGTTTAGATAGAGAACAGGTTCTCTTTGACTCCGATGGAATTCCAATGCGAATTTGGTCGGACAAAGGTCCTATCGTGTGTACGGGGCTTTAAACTTCTAAAATAAAAAGTTAGGAGAGCTGTTCTGTTGACATGGATCTGTGTAATTAGATTACGTTGATTAATCACAGCTCCCTAAATTAGCACGGTTCAGAACCTTTACTCAACATGTATCTCACATAATTATCTTTTCACCCAACCAAATTAAATAACGTGCTCTGCCAGACAGATCTTCGCAGTGGTTTGGCTGCAATCCCAGAAAGACGTGAGGGATGGAGGGGGTGTTGGATGACCTCAGACGAGACCTAATTAAACATGATTGAGTTAGCATTGTCTAACGGAACACCTGTATGGATGTGATAGACGCCATGTCGGGTTCAGACAACCTCAAAACTATTGATGCTAATGAATTTTGTTGATCTAGACTAGAGAAAGGGTCTACAAACTTTTTTTTTTTTGAAAAATTATTTTTATTGAAATATTCAAGACATACAAACACAGAAAAGGGAGAGTACCATGGCACAATACCAGGTCTCTCATGACCAACATGGTCGTAACATTGACAACTCACCTAACATAGGTAATTGCCTATTAAATATACCACCCAACCACCACCCCCTCCCTCCCTTAACCCCAAAACTCAGTCCACCACCACTTCGGCAATAGTACCAGCAAAAAGAGTCAGGTACTTGAAATTGTTGATCCAAGTAAGTATTGGCAGGTATATAACACACAACCCAGTAGCTAACCACAATCCCCAGCAGGCATCCCACCCCCACCAAGGGAATGGTCAAAGGTCTACAAACTTTTTAAACAAAGGGCCAGTTTACTGTCCTTTCAGGCTTTGGGGGGAGTGGACTGTGGCCAGTGTGAGTAGATAATGTCCCGGCTTCATTGGAAGTAAACCCTGTCCCATCATTGGTTTTCACAGGAGGAATAGTGCCTCATGGTTGTTATCAATGGGAGGAATAGTAAACCATGGTTGTTGTAACGAAACGCCCCCCCCCCCACTCCGCTTGAGTGCTTTCGTCATATACCCCTACCTCCCAGTCTGGATCTAGATATCAGATATTCCAACTGCTAAAAAGCACAAAACGAGATGATACTTGTTTGTCTGAACATGGACTGTTTATTAGAACCAAAATACAAGTCTTATATACAGTTAAAGGAGTTGTTAAGAAAAAAAAAATGTCACCTTTAATGCAATCTATGCATTAAAGTGAAAAAACATCTGATGATGCCGCCCCCCACCGAGCCCCCGTTTTACTTACCTGACCCCTTGAACGTCCCGCGCTCGGTCCCGAGATCCTCTTCGCCTTTCAGCCAGGCTGCTGATTGGCTAGAGCGGATGGATTGAGAGCAGCGCAGCCACTGGCTGGCGCTGCTGTCTATCACATCCAGTGACGCGGCGCGCCGAGGGGCGGGGCTCAGTGATCGCCGCTCGCTGTATAACGGGAGCGCGCCCGCAAGGACTCATCACCATGCGAGCTCTCTCGCATGACTGGTGAGTTCTTGCGGGGAGGGCCAGAAACAGCTGCCGAGGGACCCCAGAAGATGTGGATCGGGGCCACTCTGTGCAAAATGAACTTCATAGTGTATAACAACATGTCTGTTATTTTAAAGATTTTTTTTTTTTATATAGGAACCCTTTAAAGCGGAAGTTCCGCCCTCCTGCTCATATTACTCTAACAATATACTTTTAACCAGAAACATAAAATTAACATGAGCTAATTAACTAATCCCTTAAAGCAGACGATGTGACTCCATGCCCGTCAGGATTTCACTACAGGTCAGACTTGTTGTCACCGAGCTTCACACAGTAGATGATACATTATCATAAGTATAAAGACAGGACACCACCTCACAATAGCAGGAGCTCCAGTAGGAG
Organism: Rana temporaria; assembly: GCF_905171775.1. Taxonomy (NCBI): domain Eukaryota; kingdom Metazoa; phylum Chordata; class Amphibia; order Anura; family Ranidae; genus Rana; species Rana temporaria. The sequence goes on from NC_053494.1 coordinate 212,514,529, forward strand.
TCAGCCCGTCTCCTACATTGCACAGAGGCCAATGTGATCAGCTCTCTCAACTAACATGTTGAGTTCAGAATCAAACAAACCAAGAATAGTCTTTTACATATATCCTGGGAGATATTGTGGATAAATATTACTGTCCCATTTTAAGTAATCCAAGATATATTTTCTCAGTCACCCTGTGCCAAGATGGCACAGGGTGACTTAGACATAGGAGGTGCATGGGGAGCTGAAACAAAGGTTTCCCAACCTTTCGAAGGGATTCTGGGTTCCACACGCCCTCCCGTCACAGTTGGTATCAATGGGAGGAATAGTGACCCATGGTTGGTATCAATGGGAGGAATGGTGACCCATGGTTGGTATCAATGGGAGGAATGGTGACCCATGGTTGGTATCAATGGGAGGAATAGTGACCCATGGTTGGTATCAATGGGAGGAATAGTGCCCCATGGTTGGTATCAATAGAAGGAATAGTTCCCCATGGTTGGCATCAATATGAGGAATAGTGCCCCATCGATGGAGTCCGTGGGAGGAATAGTGTCCCATTAATGGTGTCAGTGGTAGGAATGGTGCCTCATCATGGAGGAATAGTGTCCCATAGAGGCAAAAAAGCCCGCAGTTTAGAGACGACAGATCTAAAGGTGCGAAGACAGGCAGGCTTTTCTACTCCAGGGCCTGGATTCACAAAGGACTTACGACGGCGTATATCCACGTACGCTGTCGTAAGTCCGACTGTGCGCCGTCGTATCTTTGCGACTGATTCATAGAATCAGATACGCCTCACTGTTGCCAAGATACGAGCGGCGTAAGTCTCTTACGCCGTCGTATCTTGGGTGCATATTTACGCTGGCCGCTAGGGGCGCTTCCGTATATTTCCGCGTTCAATATGCTAATGAGGTAGATACGTTGATTCAGAAACGTACTTGCGCCTGTCGGATTTAGCTACGCAGTTTACATAAGGCGTTGGTCCGGCGTAACTTTACCCCTCATAAAGCAGGGGTAAGTCATGTTGGGTATGGACGTCGGAACAGCGTCGTATTTTACGTCGTTTGCGTAAGTCGTACGTGAATGGGGATGGGCGTAGGTTACGTTCACGTCGACTAAGCATTGAGCCGGCGTAACTTAGGGAAAAAATTTGACGTGATACTGAGCATGCGCACGCATGCGCTGTTCGTTAGGCGCGTCATTTACGCAGGGGGCACGATTTATTTCCATACAACACGCCCCCTACCAGCCTACTTTAAATTACGCGGGCTTACGCCAGCCCATTTACGCTGCCGTAACTTAAGGCGCAAGTTCTTTGTGAATACGGTACTCGCCTCTCTAAGTTACGGCGGCGTAGCGTATATGAGATGCGCTATGCCAGCAGAAACTTAGGCCGTTCTTTCTGAATCCGGGCCCAGATGTGCATATTTTCCAAAGAAGAAAAAATTGTAAGACCCCCTTTTTTTGTTTTGATGCTCCCGCAATGGATCCAGCCGATTTTCAAATGAAAAGTTCAATTGGGCTTAAAAATGTGATTTGCATCCCTAAATGAATTATTTTGCACCTTAGGTCATTGGATTATTTTATTCCTTGTGCCAAAATTAACTACCAAGTTGCAAAAAAGGTTTGAGAAAGGTCTGTGCTGGGAGGATGGAGTGCAGGGCACATGCTGTACTGCAGTGTTTCTCAACTCCAGTCCTCAAGGCGCCCCAACAAGTCATGTTTTCAGGATTTCCATCATTTTGCACAGGTGATTTAATCAGTTTCACTGCCTTAGTAATTACAACAGCTGAGGGAAATCCTGAAAACATGAACTGTTGGGAGTGCCTTGAGGACTGGAGTTGAGAAACACTGCTGTACTGTACTGTCTTTTCACCTGTTTCATGTAATCTTGTGTCTCTCCTTACCCCTCACCCTGGTCATACCCATCACTTTCCCTTCTGCCATACTCCCTCCTTTTGTCTCCCTGGCTGCCAGCCGGAGTCGTCTGTTCCTGGCGGCATGGACCAGGGCCCCAGCGATGCCGCCACTGACTCCACTTTTGCCGTAGAGTGGCCAAGTGAGCCCGACGCCACTGACTCCACTTTTGCCGTAGAGTGGCCAAGTGAGCCCGAGCCCACCGAGGCCGCCCAAGTAAGTAACTCTCTGGCTGACTTGGCATCTTGGGCACCAACAAGTCACCATTGCAACTTGTCCCTCTGCCCAGGTTTTGCAGCATTACCCGGCATTCCTTACTAGGACCAGCTGGGTGATGTAGTTCTCAGCAGATGTTCTGTAAATTGCCCAAGTAGTAGCAAAGCGGTGGTGAGTAATAGAAAAAGCCGACTTCATTACAAGGAATATGTAAAAAGTTAAAGTGGTATTCAACTTAAAAGCTAATTTTTATTATATTGCCCCGTACCAATTCTTGGATGTGATGGCTGCATTCGTTTTTTTTTTTTTTTTCTCTTTTTTTCTATTATTATTTGGGCATCCAGCCACCGAGTCTGTTGTTTTTCAAAAGCACAGCTCTACAGAAGCATGTATCAACTTGCATGAATGAGGCAAACCATTTACCAATGGGAGGAGCTTACTATGACCACTTGTTTGTTAATGTAAAACCTTGATCAAAAAAGGAAAAAAATCAGCTGTAACTGAACATTAAGGGGTAGATTCAGATAGAAGTTACGCTGGCGTATCTATTGATACGCCGCATAACTTCTAGAATGCTCCGGCGTATCTTTTTTCTGTATTCAGAAAACAAGATACGCCGGAATTTGGCTAAGATCCGACTGGCGTAAGTCTCTTACGCCGTCGTATCTTCGTTGCATATTTACGCTGGCCGCTAGGTGGCGCTTCCGTCGATTTACGCAAAGGAATATGCAAATTGGGTAGATACGCCGATTCAGAAACGTACGTCCGCCCGTCGTTTACGTTAGGCTTTTTCCGGCGTAAAGTTACCCCTGCTATATGAGGCGTATCCTATGTTAAGTATGGACGTCGGGCCAGCGTCAAATTTTCCGTCGATTACGTCGTTTGCGTAAGTCGTTCGCGAATACGGCTGTGCGTAATTTACGTTCACGTCGAAAGCATTGGCGATTTGCGGCGTAATTTCGAGCATGCGCACTGGGATTCTTTCACGGACGGCGCATGCGCCGTTCGTAAAAAAACGTCAAATACGTGGGGTCACAATTATTTTTAATAATATTTAAAATTTATATTTTTAATAATATTTAAATAAAACATGCCCATAAATAAAACACGCCCATATTTAAATAAAACACGCCCACATTATCCGCATTTGAATTAGGCGGGCTTACGCCGGACCACATGCGCTACACCTCCGTAACTTAGGGCGCAAGTTCTTTATGAATACGGAACCTGCGCCCTAAGTCTGAGATGCGTTACGCCTGCCTAAAGATAGGCAGATCTTTCTGAATCTAGCCCAACGTGTGAGGTGGAGTTTGGCTTCAATTCGTCATGCCGCATACACACGATCATTTTCCAACTTCATCATTAAAAACAACGTTGCCCACACACCATCGTTTTTAAAAAAATGATGAACAAAGCGCGGTGACGTACAACACGTACGACGGCACTCTAAAGGGGAAGTTCCATTCGCCTTGGGGCTGCTTTAGCTGATTCCTTGTTAGTAAAAGACGATTTGCGCTTTTCTGTCTGTTACAGCGTGATGAATGTGCTTACTCCATTATGAACGCTAGTTTTACCAGAACGAGCGCTCCCGTCTCATAACTCGCTTCTGAGCATGCGCGGGTTTAAAACGTCGTTTTAGCCCACACACGATCATTTTTTAAAACATGAAAAACTATATAGTTTAAAACTACGCTAAAAAAATGCAGCATGTTCGAATTTTTTTTTTTTGTCGTTTTTCAGAAGCCGAAAAATTATGTGTAGCCCACACACGATCATTTTAAATGACGTTTTTGAAAAACAACGTTTTTTCATGCCGAAAAATGATCGTGTGTATGCTGCATTAGTGTATTTACAACTGCTAGTACATCTAACACTCCCCCCCCTCCCCCCAAAATGACAACGCTGCTGTCCAAATCTGGCCCCTGTTCTTGTTCATCCAGAGTGGGGAGCACTCTAATAGCCCCTCTGTGTGTTACTGGCCAGATCATCAGGTGAAAACAGAGAAGAAAGACTAAAAAAAAAAAAACGAATACAGCCACCATGTTTAATGATTGGTAAGCTGCAAAATATATATATTTTTTTTTTAAATTTATTTTGGGTTTAACATCGCTTTTAACTATTGCACTAATACAGGCCATGCAGGGGATGTTATTTTTGAACAATTATATGTAGGATCTATAATACTCCCGTTAAAATCACTGATTATATAATCAAACCTTAAAACAAATAATATATAAATCACTTTAGGAACACAAAATAAATTAAATAGAAAAACTTCTTAACAGGGCCATATTAATGTATTATATAAAATGACGTAAAATGTAATTGTAATGATCTAAAACTATAAAAAATAAGATTTGTAAAAACTATGTAAAATATTCATGTTCAGCATCCCTGATCTTTTTAGCAGAAATTATTTTAAACTGGTGCAGCAAAAAAAAAGGAAAAATAATCGTCTGCTTTGGAAATTAATAAAAAAATATATAATTTATTGTGTGTGTATGTATATGTGTGTGTGTATATGTGTATATATATATATATATATATATTACATATACACACTTATAATTATATATACTCGGCACCACCATAGTAGTGGCATGGTGTTCCACTGTTTGGATCTACTAAATGCCTATCTTAGTAGAAGCTGATTTTCATGATGACCTTTATATCTGTATAAACATTTTACAGATTTATATTGAATGGGAAGTTTCTCTGAATGGTGACTTGTGGTTTTACGGTTACCATATTTTAGAAATATATAAGTCTTTACAATCATTAAAATCATTAAAATTGTACTGTTAGAAACAACTGAGATAATTTCCTCCTGGCACCACTTGTCATACCCAGAATCCTGTCTTCTCTCCATCTCTGTGCCAAGTGTCTCATTCATTGCAAAAGTTTTTTTTGTTTTTTTTTTACATTTTTGGAGAATGAATACACTTAAAAATGTTATGTATATATATGTGTGTGTGTGTGTGTGTGTGTGTGTGTGTGTGTGTGTGTGTGTGTGTGTGTGTGTGTATATATGTATGTGTATATATATTATATATATATATATATATATATATATATATATATATATATATAATATATATATATAATTTATTATGGTGTGTATGTACAGTATCTCGGAAAAGTAAGTACACCCCTCACATTTTTGTAAATATTTTCTTCTCCCTTTTCATGTGACAACACTGAAGAAATGACACTTTGCTACAATGTAAAGTAGTGAGTGTACAGCTTGTAAAACAGTGTAAATTTGCTGTCCCCTCAATCTTTGCGGGCTTTGTGCATCATCTTTAGAAGAGGCTTCCTTCTGGGATGACAGCCATGCAGACCAATTTGATGCAGTGTGCGGCGTAAGGTCTGAGCACTGACAAGCTGACCCCCCCCCCCCTTCAACCTCTGCAGCAATGGTGGCAGCACTCATACGTCTATCTCCCAAAGACAACCTCTGGATATGACGCTGAGCACATGACCACAATTTGGACATTTTCACTTAGGGGTGTACTCACTTTTGTTGCCAGCGGTTTAGACATTAATGGCTGTGTGTTGAGTTATTTTGAGGGGGCGGTAAATTTACACTGTTATACAAGCTGTACACTCACTACACAACATTGTAGCAAATTGTCATTTCTTCAGTGTTGTCTCATGAAAAGATAGAAGAAAATATTTACAAAAATGTGAGGGGTGTACTTCCTTTTGTGAGATCCAGTATGTGTGTACGATGGCTAGATAGATCTAATCTTGGCGTTTTTAAAAATGTTGTATTCATTTAACCCTCCAGGTATCATGGTGTTGAGTGTAAAGATCCAGTAGGTCTCCCTATAACCAAGCCTCTGGAAGCTTGAGAATTACACCACCTTCCCTTGACTTGTGATGTGCAAGACTATGAGCAAGGCTACAAAAGCTGAAATACGTTTTGCATCTCTTGCTTTTGTACACGTAGCTAATGAAGAATTTTCTTGGCAAAAGCACAGAGTTGCCGGCTTTTACATTTTTAATAAAATTTAGTGTGTGCGTGTTGTTTTTTTTATTTTTTATAATGCGGGTCTCGCTAGGAGTATAATGCAGAGATACCGTACTGTCATTATAAAATGTATTCACTTGTATTTCAGCAAATCATTTGTTCATGGCCCATTCACACTTGTGCGTGAAAGCATTGCACCGGCTCTGAGCGGTGTGTTGTGGTGCCATTGGTTGTGACTTGACCCCAACGCTTTACAGTAGGCACGCCTATCCACATACCTGGCTGTATTTGGAAGCATTTTTTTTTTTTTTAATCTGGCACCATTGAAGGAGCCCTTTGGAAGAGGTGCTTTTCATAGTAGACAAGGTTTTGTTTATAGGAACATTTTGAATGAAACCTTTTTGGCCAAAGGTTTGGCTAGGTCTTGTGTTGGTGGTTGGTTTCGAAGATCCAATAGGCTCTCTTGGGGGGGTTATGGCCTGAAAAACTGCAGTTCCTTAATGGACTTGTTCTGGAATTTTATTGGATTGCCAATCCTTGCTCAGGTGGGCAGATATGTTCAAGAAGAACATCAGTAATTTGGGGTATGTTGGCTCTGCATTGTTCCCCCGAAGCCTGGAAGATGTTCTATTTGTCCATGAAATCTCCAACATCTAACGTGCCACCAATACAAGGAACAGACTTTCCTGAGTCCGCCTTCTCTCCTGGTTTTGTCAATTCATTCATTTTCATTTGTTTTCTCAGAATGTTTGCATGATTTTTTGAATACATGAATGGCTAATTATCAACTTTTGACTTCCAGCAATCAGAACCGGTCGTGAAGGAGGAAGAAGTGAAAGCTGTAGAGAAGGATGCTAATGTAAGACCATTTCTCCTGTACATTGTAGGAGGGACGTCACATTTTAAAGGAATGTTGGTGGAGTGGTGGACCCCAGTATAGATGTCTCAATTTTCTGGAACGGAGGAAGCTCTCTCAAATGGGGTTCCCCCAGAAGTTGCTAGGGGTTCCTTGAACTGTGGCTGATTGACCTCCTATCTGATGAATAGTTTCAGGTCCAACACTACTTGACAGAGCCAGCGGCATGATATCAATGATCTTTTTAGCTGTCTCAAAGGCCCTGTACAGACGACCGGATTATCCGATGGAAACGGTCCGCCGGACCGTTTCCGTCGGATATGTCCGCTGGTGGATTTTGGTCTGATGGTTGTACACACCATCAGACCAAAATCCCAGCGGAAAACATCCGCGGTGACGTGTCGTGATGTGGCCACGCCGTCGCCGCGACGATGACGTGCGCGACCCTGGAAGGTAAATACTTCCACGCATGCGTCGAATCACTTCGACGCATGCGAGGGATGGGGATCGGTCGGACTTATCCGGTGAGTCTGTACAGACGACCGGATAAGTCCGACGGACAGGTTTCCAGCGGATAGATTTCTTAGCATGCTAAGAAATTTTTATCCGCTGGAAAACGGTCGGCTGGAAAAATGTCCGCCGAAAAATGTCCGCTAGGCCGTACACACGACCGGATTTGTCTGGTGGAACTGATCCGCAGATAAATCCCAGCGGACAGATCCGGTCGTGTGTACGGGGCCAAAGGGTGGCATTCTGACAACCACTGTGATGCCTCGGAACCGTCGGAAATCCTGGGGGAAAAACAGAGAACCTGCTCTAACTATTCCCCCGTACACACGAGAGGTTTTCCCGTCAGGAAAACTCAGATGAGCGCTTTGGTCGGGAATACCCACCGTGTGTACGCTCCAGCGAAGTTTCCCATAGGAAAACTGCCGGGAAAAAGAGAGGGTTCTCTTTTGTCTATTTGGGCAGTTTTTCCATCAGAAAAGGAGGAGCATACACACGGCTGAGATTCCCAGCCAAAAGCTCTCCTCGCAGTTTTCCCATCGGAAACCTGGCCGTGTGTACGAGGCTTAAGGCTACTAACCAGTGATTTAAGGGGCATTTTTATCATTCACCCCCAATGGTTTTAGTAGGGGTTCCTCCAAGATCAGAACATTTTATTTTAGGGGTTCGTCTGGAGTAAAGTTTTGGGAATGCCTACTCTAGCCTTTTGCAGACCAGCCTATAGTAGAAATACGTCACTTGTTTTACATTAAAGCGAAGCACCACCGAAAAGGGGAAGCCCCGCTTGTTTGTTCCCCCACCTCTGCTGACACATTTGTCACATTTGGGGGGGGGGGGGTGGGAGAGCGGATAAGCGGGTCTCTGCTAAATATATTACTCTCTCTCTATATCTATATATGTGTGTGTTTGGGGGGTTGAAGTAATTTTCTAGCACAAAACTTGAAAAGCCCGGTCTTCGAGTGGCTAGAGCAGGGGTGCCAAACCAGTGGCCCCCGCAGAGCCATCTGATGAGGCCTGCGGCCTCCTGCTCTTGGATGGCTGGTTGGCAAGCCCAGATTGCAGGTTGCCGACCTGCCAATCCGAGAGCGTCAGTGTTGTACATGAAGCCGTAGAGGAAGCAAGCGGCTTTTCAGAAAGTGCACCGCACCTGCAGGATATAATAGACGTCTATGGTAAAGTGCAGCTAACCGGCTGGAAAACCACAGGTACACTGCGCCGCAATAGACCGCAGACTATCAGTGTAAAAGCAGCCTTAGGCCCCTTTCACATGATCGGTCCGACCCAATCGAACCCTCTATTCACCTCTATGGAGCGGCAGATGTAAACTGATTAAAACAGACTACCTCCAATCCGATCTGCTAAAAAAACAGAAGTGGATCTGCCCCCTTTTATCTGATTGAATTAGAAGGCCCATAGAGTAGATTGGGCTGTGTCTGTGTCTGCTTTGCATATGCAGAGTGGACACAGACCTGTCTCCTGCCCACTCCGCTCAATGTGGCCCACGACTGGTTACTAAGTCGCTTAAGTGGCCCTTGTCCTTCAAAAGGTTGGGCACCCCTGGGCTAGAGACTGAGCCCAGATGGGTTCTCAGGATATTGGCAATATGTAGAGTAGGAAAGAGAGGACGCCACAAGTGAACTCCACTTGATGTTGATTACAATAGTATCGTCATGTAGCGAACATTTCTATATTTTGTCCTTCTCATTCTTGCAGCAATCCACCTCCCCACCAGCTGTTGTTGTTGAGACGTTCCCCGCCACCGTGAATGGAACAGTGGAGAGCGCTCCCCCGAAGACCAACATGCCCCCTGGATACATATGCAAGGTAAGGAGAGAGATGTTGACACTAGAGGTCCAAGAAGAGAAAATATGAAAGTCTCTCTCCAATTAAATGATGTACACTATATGACCAAAGTATTTAAAGACCCCTCCAAATTATTTAATTCATGTGTTTCTGCTGCACCCATCGCAAACGTGCAAAAAATAAAGCACAAGGACACTGTTAATGTTAAAAGATAATGACACCTTTCATACAACTGTACACTTCAGCTTTGTAACTGAGTGGAGGGGCAGAGAAGCTGGGCCAGCATTGACTTCCAGAAGAGGAGCGGGCTAGGCTGTGCAAATGGGGAGTGGGCTATGTTGGGGAACTGACTAGTAACATTTTCTAGCAAGATCAAAGCCACGTTGTAAGTGAATAAAACACTGCAAATAAGTATATTAAATTAGATTTTTGTACTGTGACCCAGCTTGGGTACCTCCCCCAAGATGCAGATTCCTCCCCTCAGGAACCAGGTATTATAGCTGAATTTTGCACCCCAAGAATTAGACGTCACTAGCTTGGGTGTAAACTGGAACGGACCTTTTATTATAAATTCACACAGAATATATACCACACAAAATCGGGTAAGAGCTTGATCACATTATCCTAAACAATGCAAACTGTAAACAGTAATAGCAGTACATTTAATGAATGTACATAAACCAAAATATTAATTGCAGAATAAGCTAAATAACAACTAGTCACTAACCAGCTAACAGTGATCCAATTAACATAAACATCCCACAATAGTTTGGTAACGAGGTGAAGTGGACACAATACTATCAGACAAACAATTAGTACAAAACAGATTATAGCGCACACATTCAAGATTGACATTTATCCTGCAAGGTTAATTTAAAAACACCTGAACATATTCAAAAAAAATATGGGGGTTTGGTCACACTATATGGTCATCTAGTGCCAAGCCCACTTACTGCGACAAAGTACCCCAAATAAGTGGGTCCTGAAAGATCCTTGTTAGACAAACAATAGGTGACCCAATTAACAATGGGGATTCACACCTAGAAGGCACACAATGGGGTATTGTACAATGAGTGAAAGACCCCTTAATCAACAGATTACACATAACCGCAGGAGACACCAGCATCAGGTTGTTTCAGATGCTAATATAATCAGCTCAGTCTCGGAGGGGAGGGGTGAAGTGGCCATTGCTGGTTTGGGCACAGGCACTTCAAATATGTATCCAGATCCTAGGTTCCCAGAGTCTTGTGTGTTTCAGGGGGACATAGATCCGACCCAAAACCACTCAAAAGGCCCCCTCAGAGACGCACCTCCCAAAGAATAGAACCCCCTTAAAAGCCAGATCCCATAGTCAGTAGGCAAGAGGCTACCCTGCAGTCCCCTCCAAAAGCCCTGAATAACCTGTATATCTGTCCCTGCATGTTTCTGCCATTGGGAAAAAAAAATAACGGGTGCTAAAAATTTTGTGGAGCCACAAAATTTAAAGCCGTTTTTACTAAACTTCAAAGGTTTTGGGTGGGGCACGGCCATGACAAAAATGGGCTATGCTCCACCGAAACACTGGACACTGAGTAAAGAAGTTAGTTTTGCATTTTATGGCTCCTAAGCCCTGTATGTTCCTCTCTCTCCTTGGATATCCTCTTCGACCTCATAAATTGTCCGACTTTTCCCCTTTTTTGATCCTGTGATCAGTGGCGTCACTAGGGTTGGTGTCACCTGGTGCGGTAAAATTTGGTGTCAACCCCCCCCCCCAGGTCTCACTGTTCAATCAGGGGCACTGAGCAGGCTAGCGCATAAGCACAGCTCTCCCCCTGTGCAATCCCCCTAATGTAACCCCCCCTCTGTGCAACAGTCCCACTAATGTAACACTCCCCTCCCTACAGTCACAGACCTCAGCTCTGTCCACATGGATGTTCCTCCTAGGCTCCTTCTCCTGTTGTGGATGTACTGTCAGTGTGGAGGAGGAGCCTAGGCTCCGTCGGTCTGAGGAGTGCAATTGCTGTGGTGGGCAGCCGGCACCGGAGATTGCAGTGCCGTTTCCCGGAGGACACGCGGGCGCCGTGCACTATGGCACTCCGGAGCTGCCTGCCTCAAAACACATATTCTTACTACTCCTCCATCCCCAAATATCACGCGGAGAATACCGGAGTGCACAGGGGAAGGAAGAAGAGAGAGCCGCAGTGCCTCTCTTGATTCAGCACCATGACGGGTGCGGCCCGCACCCCCCTAGCAACGCCACTGCCTGTGATGCATTACTTGCTGGTAAACTCTAGTTTCTCCACGTGGATATGATATGTTTTGTTGGTTGGACACCAGTCTGCCATGTAACATCTCAGTCAATTTGTTAATATTTTTACTGGGTACATTGAATACAAATAAACATGTTTTTATATATTACATTTTTTGTATTTTTATTTCCTAGGTCCGGGCTCAGCATGACTACAGTTCGACCGATAACGATGAACTAAACTTGAAAGCAGGCGAAGTTGTTTTAGTGACTCAGTTTGATAACCCAGACGAGCAGGTGAGCCCAATACTGAAACCAGTGCAGAAGCGGCTAAATCTGTGTCCTAGGACTATGCAGGACGATAATAAAATATTTTAAGAAGTTTACAAGGAAAGAGATTAACTGTCAGACTCCATTCACTCTAGTGCGACTCCAAAGTCGCACGACTCTGAGTGCAACTTTCATGTGACTTTACACTCTCTGGCACTCAAGTCGCAGGAAAGTTGCATCAAAGTAGTTCAGGAACCTCTTCAAAGTCGCTGCGACTTTAAGACACATAGATTGGAATGGGTGCCATTGAAATCAATGGGCTATGACTTTGTGTTGGAAAAGTAAAAATTAGAAATGGGAGAGATTAACGTGTGAGGAGGTCCTCAAACATAGTAAGTGTACCAAGAACTTGACCATGAAGTGTCAGAAGGGGAACTTAAGGGTACTGTCTGTACAAAGCAACAAAATGTGAGTGAAAGTGGTCTATACAGGACCAATAAAAGTTGGGTCAATTATAATTAATTGGTCAAAAAGTTCAGTTTGTCAACAACCCATAAAAATACACGGCAGTGGAAACATAACTATTTCATCATGGGCCGCATCAGCATTATGGTTGCTCTCGAACGGTAGGTTGTATCTGTAAGACTATTCGCCAGATTCAGAATGACTTACGACGGCGTATCAGTAGATACGCCGTCGTAAGTCCGAATGCGAGCCGTCGTATATTTAAGCGTATTCTGGAAACCCAGATACACTTAAATTTGGCCAAGATACGACCAACGTAAGTCTCCTACGCCGTCGTATCTTATGTGCATGTTTACGCTGGCCGCTAGGGGTGTGTACATGGATTTACGCGTCGAATATGTAAATGAGCAAGATACGCAGATTCACGAACGTACGTACGCCCGTCGCAGTAAGATACGCCGTTTACGTAATACATACGCCGGCATAAAGATAAACCACCAAAAAGATGGCGCAGCCCATGCAAGGTATGGACGACGGAACAGCCGTCGTATTTTACGTCGTTTTGCGTAAGCGTACGTGAATGGGGCTGGGCGTAGGTTACATTTACTTCGAAAGCATTGAGCCAACGTCGTTACGTAGGGAGTATTTGCGACGTGATTCTGAGCATGCGCCGTACGAACGGCCCTCATTTACATGGGGTCACGGTTAATTTAAATGTAGTCCGCCCACTACATGCCTACTTTGAATTAGGCGGGGTTACGCCGGCCCATTTGCGCTACGCCGACGTAACTTACGGAGCAAGTGCTTTGTGAATACTGTACTTGCCTCACTATGTTACGTCGGCGTAGTGCAAATGGGATGCGCTACGCCGGCCAAAAGATACGCCATTGTATTTGAATCTGGCTATATGTATGCAGGGTTCAGGGGTGGGCTGTGTGCAGGGTTCAGGGGTGGGCTGTGGGCAGGGTTCAGGGGTGGGCTGTGTGCAGGGGTGGGCTGTGTGCAGAGTTCAGTGGTGGGCTGTGTGCAGAGAGTAGGGTTCAGCTCTTTCACAGGCTATCCAGCCCTCCTCAGCTTTGACCTCTACACCGCTGTACTGCATCCACAGCCATCATCTCTGCCCCACCCCCTTTGCATTTCACCTACCTGTCCCAGCACTAGTGTCTCTGTCTCAAATGACAGTTGGGAGCCAAGGGCGGAGCCAGAGATGGCGTAATGGACTTCCACTGGCTTAAAGCCCTGGGTGCGAGGGCCACATGAATTTTCCAGATGGGCCGGGTGTTTGACACATGTGCTCTAAAGGGTCTCATGTTCCAAAGTAATGACAGTTGATGAAAATACACTATATTACCAAAAGTATTGGGACGCCTGGCTTTACACATACATGGACTTTAATGGCATCCCAGTCTTGGTCCATAGGGTTCAATATTGAGTTGGCCCACCCTTTGCAGCTATTACAGCTTTAACTCTTCTGGGAAGGCCGTCCACAAGGTTTAGGAGTGTGTCTATGGGAATGTTTGACCATTCTTCCAGAAGCACTTTTGTGAGGTCAGGCACTGGTATGGACGAGAAAGCCTGGCTTGCAGTCTATGCTCTAATTCATCCCAAAGGTGTTCTCTCAGGTTGAGGTGCAGGCCAGTCAAGTTCCTCCGCCCCAAACTCGCTCACCCATGTCTTTATGGACCTCGCTTTGTGCACAAAGTTGGGAGCATGAAATTGTCTAAAATGTCTCGGTATACTGATGTGTTTTATTTACTGGAACGAAGGGGCCAAGCCCAACCCCTGAAAAACAACTACACGCCATAATCCCCCCCCCCCCTACTCCACCAAATGATTTGGACCAGTGCATCTTTCTTTTTCTTCATTTCAATCTTTTAGCGGTAAATATAATATTGCAAAACAAGGTGGGGGGCGCCGGAGCAGAGCCGGACGCTGTTCGGAAATGCTCGGAAAATCGTTTTTTAGAGTGAAAAATCCCCCTGAGGAAGACCAAAACAGTACAGGTTGAAACGCGTTGGGTATCTATGTGACTGGAATTCTGTAATGTAATGTTTTGCTCCACTATTCATGATGAAATGTTTTGTATTGTATAACCAGAGCTCCCATTTTAATTCATACATGCTATTGGCATTTCATATGGCAATTAAAAGAATTTTATAAAGAGTTACTTCCTTTTTTTTCTTCTTTTTTCTTTTTTTTATAATTTTTTTTTTTGCTGCTAAACAACCCCATGGGAACTTTTCCACATTGCAATTTTTTTTTCGGGGTTTGCAGCCTCTTCATTTTCTAAATGTGTGATTTCTCTATTTTCGATAGACTCTCGTAAACCTTGAGGACAGCCTTCCCAGAGGAGTTGAAGCTGTTCTAGCTGCAAAGGGCGGGGCCAACTCAATATTGAACCCTACGGACTAAGACTGGGATGCCATTAAAGTTCATGTTCGGGTAAAGGCAGGCGTCCCAATACTTTTTTTTTTTTTTGGTAATAGAGTGTATGTGCAAGTATTCCAGGGCTGGTAAGACATAACATGCAAAGTTGGGATCACATCCATAGCCTAAAAGGGGGGTGTTCGACTTCATATCACCCCATCCTTACCTCCTTCCAACAAAAGTGAAAAAAATGGGATGTTGGCACAATGTACTTTGCATATAGTCAACCAGTCCAAGAAGGGAGGTTCGAAGTGCAGTGGAGAGTGGGCCCAAATGGGGTCTCTAACGGAAGGGCCCATGGAACCCAGAATCTCTTTGAAAATATGAGATACGCTTGCTTCAGCTCCCTATGCACCTCTTATGTCTAAATCACCCGATGTCCATTAGGGGCATAGGGTGACTGAGAAAATATCTTGGACTACTTCAAATGGGACAGTAAAATTCATTAACAATATCTCTCAAGAAATATGAAGATGTTATCCCCTGAGTGCTGTGAGGTCTATGTACAGAAAGTAACTCCCAATATGGGCGTTCCAGGATATATGTAAAGACTGACTTATTCTATTGCTTACCAATGCTAATGTCATCACCCCCGGCCACCTGGCTGGCTGTTATGATGTAAATGAGTCCAGGCTAACTTCTAAGGATACTTTTCATTGTGGCTTACACTAATTAACCCTGCAATTGTGTGAAGGAGTTCTGTGTTGATATGTATGATAATGTGTATTTTAGTGAGGGAGTCACTTCGCTGCTGTAAAGGATTAGATAATTGGCTCATGTTAATTAGATGTCTGTCACAGGTGTATTTTCAGAGTAATATGAGCAAGATATATATGCACCTCCTCTCCTACTGTATTTAAGCCTGTGGTCTCTCAATAAAGATTGTCAGTCCTGCTTGAACCTCAAGACAGAGCTTAGTCTCGTTATTGGGGGAGAATTATTCTTATGGGTCTTGTTCGCTTGACTGGAGTGTCTTTAGCTGCCTTGGTGTTTTGGGAATGGAATATTCTAAACCAGGGATCTTCCAACTATGGCCCTCCCAGCTGTTGCGGAACTACATATCGGATGAGGCATTGTAAAACTCTGACATTCACAGACATGACTGGGCATGATGGGAATCCAGGGGAGGGGGGGCAGGGTGGAAATCTCCCCCCGGGCTGGTGACACTATGCACAGCACTATGCGGACTCTGGTGTAAGGGGGGCCACTGTGCGGACTCTGATGTAAGGGGGGCCACTGTGCGGACTCTGATGTAAGGGGGGCCACTGTGCGGACTCTGATGTAAGGGGGGCCACTGTGCGGACTCTGATGTAAGGGGGGCCACTGTGCGGACTCTGATGTAAGGGGGGCCACTGTGCGGACTCTGATGTAAGGGGGGCCACTGTGCGGACTCTGATGTAAGGGGGGCCACTGTGCGGACTCTGATGTAAGGGGGGCCACTGTGCGGACTCTGATGTAAGGGGGGCCACTGTGCGGACTCTTGTGATCATGAAAAATCTTTAGACCGTTTTCCTCGATCCATCACTTTTCCACGCTCTATGGGCCACTTGACTGGACTTGCCCCCCAGGCCTAAGGCTGCCAGCCCTCCCCTGATGGGAATTGTAGTTCCTGAACAACTGGAGGGCCATAGTTTGAAGACTCCTGTCCTAAACAACTTCAAACCGGGGTGTAGTTACAGGGTCTGTGACTGGAGGGCCTGTGGAACCCAGAATCCCTTGGAAAGGTTGGGAAATCCTTGTTTTAGCTCCCCATGCACCGCTTATGTCTGTCACCCTGTGCCATCCAGGCACAGGTTGACTGAGAAAATATATCTTGGATTACTTAAAGCGGTAGTTCACCCTCACTGACATGATTTTTCCATCGAGCCAGGCATTGTAGCGCGAGCTACAGTATGCCTGTCCCGATTTTTTTTACCCCCGTACTCACTGTGTGCTCGTACATTAAAGATTTCGGCTCCTGCGGGGAATGGGCGTGCCTATGGAGAGGGAGGATGATTGACGGCCGGCCCTGGCACGTCACTCTCCCCGAAGACAGCCGGAGTAGGTCTCGGCTCTTCACGGCGCCTGCGCACAGGCTATGCGCAGGCGCCGTGAAGAGCCAAGCCTATTTCGGCTATTTCCGGAGAAGCGTGACGCGCCAGAGCCGGCCGTCAATCATCCTCCGTCTCCATAGGCACGCCCATTCCCCGAGGGGAGTCGGTATCTTCGATGTACGAGTACAAGGTGAGTACGGGGATAAAAAAATCGGGACAGGCATACTGTAGCTCGCGCTACAATGCCTGATTTTATGGTAGAAGAAAAAAAAATTTTTTTTGGGGGTTTATAGGGTGAACCCCCGCTTTAAAATGGGACAGTAATATTTATCCACAATATCTCCCAGGATATATGTAAAGACTATTCTTGGTTTGTTTGATTCTGAACTCAACATGTTAGTTGAAAGAACTGATCACATTGGCCTCTGTACAATGTAGGAGACGGGCCGACTCCTACTGGAGCTCCTGCTATTGTGTGAAGGTGTCTTATGTTTGTACTTATGATAATGTATAACCGTGGCGGCTGGTGCTCCACATTTCTGGGAGTGGGCGCAAATGGGAAAAAAAATTGCAGCCTCACTGTGCGAATCAAATGCAGCCACTGTGCCATCAATTGTCACCACTGTTCCATGCCATCAAATGCAGTCACTATGCCATCAAACGCAGCCACTGTGCCATGAATTGTCACCACTGTTCCATGCCATAAAATGCTGTCACTATGCCATGCCATCAAACGCAGCCACTGTGCCATCAATTCGCACCACTGTGCCATGCCATCAAACACAGCCACTGTGCCATCAATTGTCGCCACTGTGCCAATTGTCACCACTGTGCCCTGTAATTGTCGCCACTGTGCCCATTGTCGCCACTGTGCCCATTGTCGCCACTGTGCCCATTGTCGCCACTGTGCCCATTGTCCCCACTGTGCCCATTGTCCCCACTGTGCCCATTGTCCCCACTGTGCCCATTGTCCCCACTGTGCCCATTGTCCCCACTGTGCCCATTGTCCCCACTGTGCCCATTGTCCCCACTGTGCCCATTGTCCCCACTGTGCCCATTGTCCCCGCTGTGCCCATTGTCCCCGCTGTGCCCATTGTCCCCGCTGTGCCCATTCATGCCGCTGTGCCCATTCATGCCGCTGTGCCAATTGTCGCCACTGTGCCTATTGTCGCCACTGTGTCCATTGATGTCACTGTGCCCTTCATCGCCACTGTGCCCCTTTCCCCCCCGCCTGGCACTTACCTTTACTGGAGTCAGCCATCCACGTCCTCGACCCTCGATGTCTTCTCCTGCCCTCGATGACACTTCAGCCAATCAGGTTACTGGTAGCCAGAACCGGCCAACCTGATTGGCTGAGACGCCTGTCGGTCTTATCCAAGGAACGCACACCCTGTGCGTTCCGAGGATAAGCTTCCGGGGACCCGAGGGCTGTACTCGGAAAGCCTATCAGAGCCGCTGGCTCTGATGGGCACTTCCGTACAGCCAACCAGCTGCCGTTATTCAGATGGTCAGCGCCTCATGTCCAGCCATCTGAATAGAACAGTGGCAGCGGTGACAATAACATAGATTCGTGCAATGCATGAATCTATGTTATTAGACTCAGTGGCGGTGAGAGCCAGAGGGGGCGGCGCTCCAGCGCCCTCTATGGACGAACCGCCACTGATGTATAATCTACTGTGTGAAGCTCGGTGACGACAAGTCTGACCTGTAGTGAAATCCTGATTTATCATAACAATGAACAGGCTGCTTTAAGGGATTAGTTAATTGGCTCATGTTAATTTGTTACAGGTGTATTGTTGGAGTAATATGAGCAGGAGGTATGCACCTCCTCTTCTACTGTATATATGACTTGTATTCTGGTTCTAATAAAGAGTCTGATTCCTGCTTGACCCTCAACACAGAGCCTCGTCTCGTACCTGGGGGGGGGGGGGGGGGGGGGAGAATTATTCATATGGGTTTCTTGTTCAGCTGATTGGAGTGTTCGGTAGCTGCCTTTGTGTTCGGAAAGGGAATGTCCTAAACGGCTTTAACCCCTTTCATACTCCGGGTGACGTTACAGGGTCAATTAAACTTGCATCTAAACCAAAAAATGATGGTGTGGTGCTTTTTTCATTTTAGACTTGCCCATCATGGAAAAGGAGGATGTGTTGCATGTGCTTTCAGCCATAGTCTGCTTGGGTCACACGAAATGTGTTTTTTTGTTCCTGCAGGATGAAGGCTGGCTAATGGGAATTAAGGAGAGCGACTGGCTCCAGAACAAAGAATTTGAACAGCACCGAGGAGTATTCCCCGAGAACTTTACCGAAAAGTACTAGTAAAGGCGCCCCTCGTCTTCCGGGATACAAAAAAAAAAAAAAGCAAATTTTCTGTGAAAATTATACACCACGTCTACCCTCTGAACAGTTAACCCTACAAGTGTCAACTTTTTAAAGGTTCAGTTCACTCCTAGACGCCAGGTTAGATGTTGTTCAGTAGATACAGTTCCTGGAATGCTAAAGCGTATGTTTTTTATTTTTAAGATCCCATTTCTACCGAAGGATGAGATATTGGGTCGTCCTTTTAGTCTGTTACAGGTTGATGAGATCTGGATGGCAGCCATGTTTTTAGGTTAGGAATGCCAAAATAGTGTTTTTTTTTTTTTTTCCTTTTTTTAATGTGCGTGAGTGTGTTTCGCCAACTGCAAAGTTCAGGCAGGTGTTCTAAGTCAACTGCCATTTCGACCTGTTCCGCTCAATTAAAATAAAAAAGAGAAATCACCAAGGACTTACTTCGCTTCTCAGCGCCATCGCCCCTTCCTGAAGACCAGCCAGGCTGTACTTTTTTTTTTTTTTTAGCCGCCCTCTTGTGTAGAACGCCTGTATCAAATCTGAGCATGCTGTCGTGTGTGTGTTCAGCCATCCTTATCTCCTAGATGTAGTGTGCCATGTCTCCAAAACAATGTGTGATAAAGGAGTAGAACTTTGAAATGCTTTGTATGATAATTATATTTAAACACCATATATTAAAAGAAAAATCTATAAAAAATTGCAATAAAGTCACTATACTTAAATGTCATTAAACTCCAAGAACATCCATATATTTTAAATACATTGACATTGTTTTGTGGCTGTATTGGCCAGGTTTTTTTTTTTTTTTTTTTTTTAGATGGTCACCATCTTCTACAAGTAGATGCTTCAGAGTTTCAAACAAATTTTTATAAAACTTCAGAATTTCAAACAAATTCCATAAAACCTTCTGGAGTCCGGCTAACCTTATAGAGTGCCCATTTTGTTACGGGTTGTAGATTGTCGAATGTTGACCTCGACAGTCTGGTACATTTGGAACAAGACCACCTGTGTGTGTGTGTGTGTTTTCTCTACGGCCCCAAAAATTGTCACCTCCGAGCTTTTGGTTGGAAAAATTGGACGAAACACTTTTTTTTGTTTTGTTTTACCAATTCTTTAAACCTGAGTGATTCCGGGATCTGTGTAATAATAAAATGCAATAAGGTATTTTTATAGAAGCATTTGTAAGATATGGTGTTGCTTGAGGCCAACTTTTTGGGGTTCTCATTGGCTGCCTCAAGGAACACCACCTTTTAGCTTATTGTTCATAAAGCCACCCCAAAAGTTTTTAGCATGCCTGAGCTTCTCTGGGGAAAAATCGGGGGGCACAACAGAGTCCAAATTGTTGGATTTACTTCTTAGACATAAAACTATTTAGAAGGTTTTTTTTTTTTAAATATTATATTTATGCTCGGTTATGCCGTGTGGGGTTTGTGTTGCTTTGCTGCTGTCTCCGTTGACTTTTGTCGGGTAACAAAAGGTCCCCGTGGAGATACTTTTGCTCACAAGGCTGCAGCGTCCGCCAACATGGCATTTCCTCAATCCCCAGGTTGGGATGAAGGCTCTTTCCCCAAGGATATAATCCACTATGTTAATGGCTGTTTGTGTGCTTAAGTCCCAATTCCCAGTTAACCAGCGACTGAAGGTCCTCCAACTCTGGCCAAGTTCCATGCTGTTAAACACTAATGCCGCGTACACACGATCGGAAAAAGTAAAGCGTGGATTTTATTCCGACAGAATGTTGTCTTGCCTACAGACGGTCACACCAAATTATGACCGTCAAGAACGCAGTGATCTAAAACACTACAACGAGCCGAGAAAAATGAAGTTCAATGATTCTGAGCATGCGTCAAATTGATTCAAGCCTCGTACACACGATAGGTTAACCAGAGGACAACGGTCTGAAGGACGGTTGTCATAGGTTAACCGATGAAGCTGACTGATGGTCCGTCACGCCTACACACCATAGGTTAAATAACCGATCGTGTCAGAACGCGGTGACGTAAAACACGACGACGTGCTAAAAAAAAAAAACTTCAATGCTTCCAAGCATGCGTCGACTTGATTCTGAGCATGCGTGGATTTTTAACCGTTGGTCGTGCCTACTAACGATCGTTTTTTACTTGTCGGTTAGGAATCCATCGGTTAATTTTAAAGCAAGTTGGCTTTTTTTTTAACCTATGGTTAAATAAACGATGGGGCCCACACACGATCGGTTTTGACCGATGAAAATGGTCCTTCAGACCGTTGTCCTCTGGTTAACCTATCGTGTGTACGAGGCTTTAGAGCATGCGTGGTTTTTTGCGCATCTGAATTGCATACAGACGATTGTAATTTTTTTCCTTGTCGGGAAAATTTGAGAACCAGCTCTCAAATTTTTCTTGGTGTAAATTCCGACAAAAAAATTCCCATGGAGCCTACACACAGTCGGAATTTCCGACCAAAAGCTCACATCAGACTTTTCTTTGGAATTTCCGATCGCGTGTACGCGGCATAAGCATTCAATATTTTCCCAACCAGCTGAACAGTCGTCGCTGATGTAAAATCCGTCCAGCCACGGATGAAAGCACGAATTTAAAGTTTGTACAAGAGTGATATATTGTTACAGATCATAAATATTAAGACTTCATTCGAAAAAGCTATTTATCTTTTCCTGGTTTGTGATGATGGTTCTAATTAAAATATATCTGCTTGTGCTACGGCTGGTATGAGTTGTTTTCATTGGTGTCCGTTAAAAACTGGTTGGTGAAATTGAAACCCGCTCTATTTTTATCATTCTATCTTCCTTTAGCTAAAATAGGGGGCAGCATGTTCTCTAAAGAAGGCCCTGGCCGCATATGTTGACGCATCTTGTTCTTGCAGGAATTTATATATGTTAATGAATGTACAGGGGCTGGATCCCATTAGAAGACTGTACATAGCACAGAGGTTGTATGTTGTGCTATCGGTGTCACTAAAATTCTGGTCCTGGTTGGACAGGCACGGTCTTGTTAATAAATCAGGTCAGCCAACAGATGTGGCCAGCAGCCAGGCAAATTTTAAATGAATGTCTAGATTTCCTCTTACATGATTCATATAGATATTTCAGAAGTTGATTGCTATGTATTTCATCAGCAACTGAATCCCTATGAAATTCAGAGATCGTAACACCCCCGTTGGGTTTAGCTGGTTAGTCGGGGAGGAGGAAGGAAGAGAGTGGGCTGTCATTTACCACGGTGTATACACCCACATGTGTGACTCTATAGCAGTGGTTCTCAACCTGGGGGTCAGTTGTGGGGACCCCGAAAGTAGCAGAACGTCGGTGCACAGGCGCCGTGTAGAGCCGCACCGACGTTCGGCTTCTTTCGGCTACTCGTGACGCGATGTATGCGACCGTCGGAAGCCTGTCAATCAAATAGGAACGCCCAGTCCCGAAGACAATAACCGGAAGCGGCGGAGAAGATCTATCTCTATAATGGTAAGTACGGCTTCGATTAAAAAAAAAAAAAACACCCGATTCCCCTTCACAAAATGAGCCTCAATCTAATGTTAAAAAATAATTTTTCGGGTGAACTCCCGCTTTTAAGCACTTGGAACCACATAAAGGGATGGTCCTGTCAAGTCTATACCAGATTGACAAGGAATACAAAGGTGGTGGGATTGGTTGATGGGGGTGCAGTGTAATTTGTGCTTTCATATATTTTTGGGAATAATCCTCAATTTGACTTCTCCCAAAGACCTCCAAAGTCGCTGAAGTGTTGATCACATCAGCAGGGCGTTGCAGTTATATTTGGCTTTTTTTTTTTTTTTTTTATAGGCTTAGTGTGCGCTTGAGCGTTTAAATTCTGTGTAGTCTTTGTGGGCCATAGCAGTCACTTCCACTGCTTCTTGAACTAAAGTTAAGTTGGCCACATACATTGCAATCTGATGGTGTAACCATTGGCTATATGTTGCCACCAAACTATACATTCACCCAGTGGCGTAGCGTGGGTTGTCAGCGCCTGGGGCGAGGCAAGTATTTTGCGCCCCCCTGACCCATGGACTTATCTATTTTCAGCTATATCCAGTCTGGTCACATGATCCACTATGTGAGACAGCGGTGGCTGTAGGGAAGAGAAGAGCGTGCTTGATAATGACTGGTAAAGCCTGGAGTGGTGACACCATGCATATGTTCCTATGTCCCATCTGTTGTTGGCGCTCCCTCCTCTTCACACTCATGACAGCGCCCCTCTAAATTTTGCGCCCGGGGCGGTGGCACCCCTCGCACCCCCCCACGCTACGCCACTGGATACACCACCTACTTATACAGTATATGACCACCTATTGTTTACCAGCCTACCAGCACCAAAACCACTCAGTGCTAATAAATAAGGCAATCCAACGTATCCCTATAAAATCTTTTTTTTTTTTTTTTAATCCCCCAATATTTCTTGCTATGTGGTCAATTTAGATGCAAAGACGTTAACTGCGTTCCGTAGAAGCCCTGACCACTTCAGGATAATCGCTCACTTTGAATTCACCTTTTTTGAAGCGCCGTTTTTCGCATGTTTTGCTTCCATATTATTCGCTGCTAGGGGAATTTTGCAACTGTGTAGAAGCTGCCTGAAAAATTTTTTTTTTTTTTATATAAACTTTTTTTTTTGTGTGTGAGTTTTCATTGACCTAGCTAACAGAACTGTGATTTTTCTACTGTAACAAGTGATGTGAATTTTTTCCGAGTGTTATGTACGTAGAGTCACCCAGGAACCACTTAACCTGAAAGTTTTATCCGCCTTTTCTTTGCTGCGAAGGCCGCTGGGGTTACATATTTTAACAAACGGGATTGCTTTACTTTTCCTCAACTGGTCAGCATATTCTATATCATAAATATATATATTTTATTTTTATTTTTTGTCTTTTTTTTTATATTGTAATACACTATGAAGTTTGACATAAGAGGGTGCACTGAATATTATAATACTGTAGATCAGGGGTGGCAAACTCAAATTCATCGGGGGTGGCATTAGCAGTATGGTTGCCCTCAAAGGGCCGGTTGTATCTGTAAGACTATGTGTCCCCCTAGCCACACACTCCCGACGCTAGGGGTGCAACGGATCGAAATACTCACGAATCGGATGGATCCTCGGATCGGATCATTTTTCGGATCAGCAAAAAAAATTATTGCGCCCACCTCACTGTAACATCCACCATTGCCCCACCTCACTGTAACATCCACCATTGCCCCACCTCACTGTAACATCCACCATTGCCCCACCTCACTGTAACATCCACCATTGCCCCCACCTCACTGTAAAATCCACCATTTCCCCCACCTCACTGTAACCTCCACCATTTCCCCCACCTCACTGTAACCTCCACCATTTCCCCCACCTCACTGTAGCCTCCACCATTTCCCCCACCTCACTGTAACCTCCACCATTTCCCCCACCTCACTGTAACCTCCACCATTTCCCCCACCTCACTGTAACCTCCACCATTTCCCCCACCTCACTGTAACCTCCACCATTTCCCCCACCTCACTGTAACCTCCACCATTTCCCCCACCTCACTGTAACCTCCACCATTTCCCCCACCTCACTGTAACCTCCACCATTTCCCCCACCTCACTGTAACCTCCACCATTTCCCCCCACCTCACTGTAACCTCCACCATTTCCCCCACCTCACTGTAACCTCCACCATTTCCCCCACCTCACTGTAACCTCCACCATTTCCCCCACCTCACTGTAACCTCCACCATTTCCCCCACCTCACTGTAGCCTCCACCATTTCCCCCACCTCACTGTAACCTCCACCATTTCCCCCACCTCACTGTAACCTCCACCATTTCCCCCACCTCACTGTAACCTCCACCATTCCCCCCACCTCACTGTAACCTCCACCATTTCCCCCACCTCACTGTAACCTCCACCATTGCCCCCCCTCACTGTAATATCCACAATTTCCCCCCCCCCCCTAACTGTAACATCCACCATTGCCCCCCTCACTGTAACCAGTCATCCACCATTGCCCCCACTAATCACTGTAATAGCCAGTCCAACATTGCCAAAACTCACTGTAATTGACGCGCTCTTGCAGAATAGCCGGCTAGAAGATCCACGAGCCAATGAGGGAGGGGTAATGACGTCAGCGCGCACCTAGGCAGCCGCCGCCACCGGGTGTACCAAGATGGCCGACCGCTCCGGAGCTAGGCCGAAGCCGCGGCCTTTCCCAAGGCCGAGGCAGCGGTGCGCTCCGCGGATCGCGTTCTGTGCCGATCCGAACGCGGACAAGGTGGCAAGGGACGGCCCGTTGCGCGGGCCACATGGCAAGGTCTGGCGGGCCGGATTCGGCCCTTGGGCCTTGTGTTTGCCACTCCTGCTGGAGATTGTTAGGGTTCATGTACATGGGAAATGTTTGTTCTCGCTTGGCTGACTTTTTGGCCTAGGGCTACACAGGCCCTAGCCTCTTTGCTACTGAGAGATTTAGGCCTTCACACCTGTGACCTTCAGCACAGGGTTCCTCCACAGGTTGCTAGGAGTTCTTTGTGCAATGAGAAATCTCTGCTTCTCAGATAAGTTCCCACCGACACCATTGATCTTTCTAGCTATCTGTAAGGGGGGAATTCTTCCTAAAGACCACAAGTGAATGGAGCGTTCTTCCCACTAACCATCAGGTCAACAATGCTCCTTACACTTGTGGTCATATCTACTAATATCTACAACTCATGATACATTAGTGTGAAAGGAGCTGTGTGTTAGTGGGCGTCCTGACTCTCCTGTAGTCCAAGGGAGGGGGCGAGCAGGACACTCCACACCAGGGAGAAAGCCTCGCATTACTGTGTGGAGTTAGACAGAAGAACAGGTGAGGATTTCTCAGAAGAAATAAGGACATTTAAAAGCAAAATGGAAGGATGAGGTAAGTGAAGGAGGCAGGGGTGGACTGACAACTCATGGGGCCCCCGGGCAATAGAAGATTTGGGGGGCCCCCGGGCAATAGAAGATTTTGGGGCCCCCGGGCAATAGATTATGAGGCCACTAAGTATACACACGCACACACATACAGTATACATACACACAGACACACACAGTATAGACACACAATACACACACAGAATACACATACAGGGCCATATTCTCCTAGATTTCCCGCGGGCGGCGCGTAAGGCATTTACACTCCGCCGCCCCAACCTACAGGAGCAAGTGCTGTATTCCCCAAACACTTGCTCGCGGGGCGGCGGAGTGTAAATGGCCCGGCGTAGCCACGCGTATCTCCAAGGGGGCGGCTTCTATTTAAATTAAGCGCGCCCCCGATTCTAACGAACTGCGCATGCGCCGGGCTTAAACTAGCCTAGTGCGCATGCTCCAGTTCTCGGCGTAAAACGTCAATGATGCCGACGTGTGCGTCATTGACGTAAAGTCGTATTCAAGAACGACTTAGGGAAACGACGTAGCCGACGGAAAAACACGACGCGGACCCGACGCCATACTTAACATGGCCTACGTGGGACTTGCGTAAACTTACCCCTCATATAGCAGGGGTAAGTTTACGCTTACACAAACGACGTTAGCGACGGTTACGCGACGCAAATTCGTTCGGGAATCGGCGTATCAGGCTCATTTGCATAAACAAATGAGACCTGAACGTAAACGCCATCTAGCGGCGGGCGGAGTAATTGCATTTAAGATCCGACAGTGTAAGTGACTTACACATGGCGGATCTTAAGTGTATCTATGCGAAAATGATTCTAAGAATCAGTCGCATAGATACGCGGGCCAAAAAAGAGAGATACGATGGAGTATCCTGAGATACTCCATCGTATCCACACACAGAATATGGCCCACACACACTGAAAAGGTACTGGAGAGGCGGGGCAGCTAAAATCCTTTTTTTTTTTTTTTTTTTAAACACTCATTTTTACATACTGTCCCTGGTTTTACTGAGGCTGGCAACCCTGATGGGGCCCCCTAGTGGCATGGGGCCCTGGGGCAGCGCCCGGGTGCTCGAATGGTCAGTCCGCCCCTGGAAGGAGGACCACACTAAGGTAAAAGAAGATATTTAGGTGAAAAAAAAATTGTACCTTTTACAACCCCTTTAAAGCAAAACTGGAGAGATAGTCTATGGCAGCCAATCAGATGTTGAACCAGAGAATCTTTGTGCCTGGAGCAATGGTCCATTGTAGCCAACCAGATGCAGTCTTTCAGTATAAGGAGTCATCTTGCCATATGCAACAGGTTCTCTTTTTTTTTTTTTTTTTGTCACCAGGTTTTGTAAATCGGTTTTATTGTGTTACAAAGGACAGCCTACCAATTCACCGGGAACTGCGCCTAGGGGCGTACACCCTGACCTTCGCCCTGGAACGCTTTCCCAGTGAATCGATAGGCTGGATCTAGCAGAAGGCCTACGAAATGTCTGCCTCCAATGTGATGGCGATCGGTACGCTTTGAACTTGAAGTACGACCGCAAAGTGTTACGTTTACAAGAATTAGCGTTAAGGTTTCTCTAATTACTGGTCGGTTTTAAGGCCTCCACCTGTAATCGTCCTTTTTACTAGTAATTGGCATCAGTGCTAGATACGGTTTTAATCAATAAAAGAATTGACAGAATTTATTATTATTTTTTTTTAAGTGGAAAAAATGGGAAAAGTGATATTTATAAAGAGGGATTTTGTCTTCTGTGTTTAATATTTTTGCTCAGGTCTAGGCTTGTCCTGAATACATTGTTACATCTGTTCTGATCCACCTAATAAAGAGCGATCCCCAAATATCATCTGCGTCTTGTGTCTTCATGTGACTGAGAAGGCGGCTTATTCACCCCTTAGTGACTGATGGGAAGACAAATGTTTCAACACAATTGTGCAACTCTGACATGTGTTAGTAAAACTGTACACACAGAATCTCACAAAAGTAAGTACACCCCTCACATTTTTTGTAAACATTTTCTTCTACCTTTTCATGTGACAACACTGAAGAAATGACACTTTGCTACAATGTTGTGTAGTGAGTGTACAGCTTGTATAACAGTGTACATTTGCTGTCCCCTCAAAATAACTCAACACACAGCCATTGATGTAAGTGAAAATGTCCATATTTTGTGTGGCCACCATTATTTTCCAGCACTGCCTTAACCCTCTTGGGCATGGAGGTCACCAGAGCTTCACAGGTTGCCACCGGAGTCCTCTTCCCCTCCTCCATGACGACATCACGGAGCTGGTGGATTTTGAAGACCTTGCGCTCATAGCTGCCAACCGTCCTGTTTTTAACGGGACAGTCCCGCTATTTGGGACCTAGTCCCGGCTAATTTAGCCTGCCGGGACTTGTCCCGGCTAGTGGGGAAAGAGGGCGTGTCCTAGGCTAGCAGAGTTTGGGACTGGGCTCGGTTGCTCGGCAACCAGTCACTGGTGTACAGGCCGATGATGTGTATCCCGCGGGTGCCGGCTCAGCCAGTCACGTGACCTCCCAGGTAAGAGAAGACACCCCCCCCAACGCAAATCCGTGCTTCCTCACTTTCTCCCCACCATTGGCCGCGTATCACATGCCTACCTTGCGTGGGGCCGCGGTGATTGGGCAGCCTGTCAGCTTCTCCCCTCTCCATTGGCCGGAGCTTCCCGCCCTCCTTCTGACCCTCCCCCAATCGGGACGCGAGCTGCAGCGGCGCCTTCTCCGATTGGCTGGCCGGGAAGATGGCGAGAACGGCGCACGGAGGAGCCGACAGTGAGCCCCGGCTCTGCCCGATGGCCGAGAGTGACCTGGCCGAGCCCTGCAGGGAGGGCAGCCCGAGGTGGGGCCCCCAACATGCTGGAGCCCGGGAGCTCGCCGAACTCTACTCCCCAGGTAAGAGAAGACACCCCCCCCCCCCCAACGCAAATCCGTTTTTTTTTCATGTTTTTTCACCGCCGCTGCAGTTTTCTACTACGGTGTGACATGCCTACAAATGAATGCCCCGCCCCCTAATTATAGCAAGGCTCCGGCTCCATGCAAAAAAGTGTCCCAGTTTTTTTTTTGCAATGTTGGCAACTATGTGCGCTCCTCCACCTTCCGTTTGAGGATGTCCCACAGATGATCAATAGGGTTTAGGTCTGGAGACATGCTTGGCCAGTCCATCTCCTTTACCCTCAGCTTCTTTAGCAAGGCAGTGGTGGTCTTGGAGGTGTGTTTGGGGTCGTTATCATGTTGGAATACTGCCCTGCGGCCCAGTCTCTGAAGGGGGGGGGGAATCGTGCTCTGCTTCAGTATGTCACAGTACATGTTGGCATTCATGGTTCCCTCAATGATCTGTACCTCCCCAGTGCCGGTAGCACTCATGCAGCCCCAGACCATGACACTCCCACCATCATGCTGGACTGTAGACAAGACACACTTGTCTTTGTCCTCCTCACCTGGTTGCTGCCACACACGCCTGACATCGGATACATTTTTCTTTGTCTCATCAGACCACAGGACATGGTTCCAGTAATCCATGCCCTTAGTCTGCTTGTCTTAAGCAAACTGTTTGCGGGTTTTCTTGTGCATCATCTTTAGAAGAGGCTTCCTTCTGGGACAACAGCCATGCAGACCAATTTGATGCAGTGTGCGGCGTATGGTCTGAGCACTGACAGACTGCCCCCCCCCCAACCTCTGTAGCAATGCTGGCAGCACTCATACGTCTATTTCCCAAAGACAACCTCTGGATATGGCGCTGAGCACGTGCACTCAACTTCTTTGGTGGACCATGGCGAGGCCTGTTCTGAGGGGAACCCGTCCTGTTATACCGCTGTATGATCTTGGCCGCTGTGCTGCAGCTCAGTTTCAGGGTCTTGGCAATCTTCTTTATGGCCTAGGCCATCTTTATGTAGAGCAACCATTCTTTTTTCAGATCCTCAGCGTTCTTTGCCATGAGGTGCCATGTTGAACTTCCAGTATGAGAGTGAGAGGGATAACACCAAATGTAATACACCTACTCCACATTGATACCTGAGACTTTGTAACACTAATGAGTCACATGACACCTGGGAGAGAAAATGGCTAATTGTGCTCAGTTTGAAAATGTTCACTTAGGGGTGTACTCAGTTTTGTTGCCAGCAGTTTAGACATTAATGGCTGTGTGAGTTATTTTGAGGGGACAAATTTACACTGTTATACAAGCTGTACACTCACTACTTTACATTGTAGCAAAGTGTAATTTCTTCAGCAAATATTCGTTCCCTTTCCTAACACAACGCTGAGTGAACTGCGAGCGCCCAGCATGGCGCTCCCTGTTCATCTTTTTGGACGTCTGTGGCTCCAATCGGGGGCTTCCAAAAAATACCCCGCTGGTGTAATTCAGGTGCCTGGCACCCGAAAAGGGGCCGGGCACCTGAATAGGGGGTGGCAGCGGCGACCATAGATAGATTCATGCATTGCATGAATCTATCTATGGCGATAGAGGGGTGGCAGGAGAGAAGGGGGCGGCACCCGTGCACCCTTTATGGAGGCGCCGCCACTGTTCCCAAGCAGTAGGAACAACTGCTTAGTCTCCTCTCCCCTGCCATAACAGAGATCTGTCTATTTACATTGACCGACCTCCGTTTTTATCTCTGTGTGGAGCGATCGCATGTGCCCGACGGACATCACGACCGCCGGATACGCGGATCTGCTCAGTCGTCGTTGGCGCCCCCTAGTGGTCTTAAAACGACCGACGTACGGCTACGACGGTTTGCCCAGGGGAGTCAACCTGCGGCGGCTGGTCGGGAAGCAGTTAACGAGACACAACCAAAAATTTCAAATATAAAAAAAAAAAATTTATTACAAAAAAAAAATATTACTTACCATATTTATCGTGGTATAACGCGCTCCCGCGCATCCCTAAAGTGGCCCCCAATCCTGTGGAAAAGTTTTTTTGTTCTTACAGTTTTGGTGTCTTGCGCGGCGTCCATCGGTGGCCTCGTCGGGTCCGGCGTCCTTCTGCGGCTTCGGGTGTCCTCTTCGGCGGGTCCGTCTTCGGCGGGTCGGGTGTCCTCTTCGGCGGGTCCGGCGTCTGTCTTCAGCGGGTCAGGTGTCCTCTTCGGCGGGTCCGGCGTCCTTCTGCGGCGTCCTCCCCGCTCGTTTCCCGCGCCGAGTTTGAATACTGCGCCGACATATACCGAGCTCAGTACACTCGTGTATTGTCGGCACTGCTCGGCTACCCGCGCTGACGTCCTGTACGTCCAGGACGTGAGTGCGGAAGGAGCCGAGACTGCCCGACTATACCCGAGTGTACTGCGCTCGGTATATGTCGGCGCAGTATTCAAAACTCGGCGCGGGTATTGGCGTATACCCGCGCCCACAATTTTGCCCTGATTTTCAGGGCAAAAAAGTGCGCGGTATACGCCGATAAATACGGTACATTTAAAACCACGTTGTCATAGACAGTGACCAGATATATGTGTACAGTACATGAATAACCATCATTGAGTACATCAAGGTTGAGCTAAACTTGCATAGGGTGGGTAATTGGTACTGATTCTCTCTACGTGTTTCGCAAGATCCAAACTCGCTTCTTCAGGGGAGATGCAGAAGAATATTCATTGTTTGATAGGTTCCATGAGTTTCCACACATATTCAGTAGTATAGCAAATTGTATTAAATCAGCAAATCTTCCAAGTATAGATCAGTAAAACGGCCGGGTGGAGTCACCCAATGATCCATATAATCCCCCCATCCCCCCCTGGATTTGTGGAGAGAGGAGGGAGACTAGACATTGCATATGCAAACTCATGGGATGACACCGGAGGGCGCAGTGGGGAATATATGTGGGTACTGGAAACCTACGAGAATTCGTCACCAGTGGCAATACGGACCTACACAGACAGATTCGGCCTGGATCAGTACAGGTTACCCACCCTATGGAAGATTAGCTGAACCTTGATTTACTCAATGATGGTTATTCATGTACTGTACACATATATTTGGTCACTGTGTATGACAATGTGGTTTTAAATGTATGTAATATTTGTTTTTTGTAATACATTTTTTTTGCATATTTTACATTCTTGGTTGACCGGGCACTTTCAGCCCTTTCTTGCCCAGGGCAATTTTCAGCTTCCAGCATTGTCGCACTTTGAATGACGATTGCACTGTAATGCAACACTGTACCCAAAGGAAATTTTTATCATTTTTTTCCCCCACACAAATAGAGATTTATTTAATCACTGCTGGGTATTTTATTTTTTGTAAAAAAAAAAAAAAAAGTCTGAACATTTAAAAAAAAAAAATGTAAAAAAGTTGTTTTTAGTTTCTGTCAGTAAATTTTGTAAATAAGTCATTTTTCTTCTTCACTGATGGGCACTGTTGAAGCGGCACTAAAAAGGGACTGATGAGGAGGCATTAATATACGGCACTCATAGGTGACACTGATAGGTGGCACTGATGGGCACAGCTGGGGATGTAGTGTACTTGTACGCTGATAGGCTCTCCTCTCCTCATACCGTCAGTGTGTGGTGAGGAGAGCCGATAAATGACAATTCCTCATTTACATTTATGTGACCAGCTGGGTTGGACAAAGCCAATCACATGGGCCTCCAACTTCCCCTTCCTGCCGGTCCAACACACACCTGCAGAAAAGAGAAAAAAGACAAGTGGCCTCCAACCTCCCCTCTCCGTGGGTCCAACGCACATGTGCAGAAAAGAGAAAAAAAGACAAGCGCCTCCAACCTCCCCTTACAGCCGGTCCAACACACACCTGCAGAAAAGAGATAAAAGACTAGCGGCCTCCAACCGCCCCTCCCTGCCGGTCCAACGCACACGTGGAGAAATGAGAAAAAAGACCAGCGCCCTCCACCCTCTGCTCCCTGCTGGTCCAATGCACACCTGAAGAAAAGAGAAAAAAGACCAGCGGCCTCCAACCTCCCCTTCCTGCCGGTCCAACGCACACCTGAAGAAAAGAGAAAAACAAAAAACGCGGCCTCCAACCTCCCCTCCCTTCCGGTCCAACGCACACCTGCAGAAAAGAGAAAAAAAGACAAGTTGGCCTCCAGCCTCCCCTCAGTGCTGTTCCCACACACACCTGAAAAAAAAGAAAAATGACAAGTGGCCTCCAACCTCCCCTCCCTGCGGGTCCAACGCACATGTGCAGAAAAGAGAAATAGACCAGCGCCTCCAACCTCCCCTTACAGCCGGTCCAACACACCTGCAGAAAAGAGAAAAAAAGACAAGCGGCCTTCAACCTCACCTCCCCTCCCCGAGGGTCCAACACACACATGCAGAAAAGGGAAAAAACAAGCGGCCTCCAACCTCCCCTCACAGCCTGTCCAACACACGCCTGAAGAAAAAAGACAAGCGGCCTCCAACCTCCCCTCCCTGCGGGTCCAACGCACGCCTTTAGAAATTATAAAAAAGACAAGCGGCCTCCAACCTCCCATCCCTGTTCAACGCACACGTGCAGAAAAGAGAAGAAAAACAAGTGGCCTCCAATCTCCCCTTGCTGCTGGTCCAACACACACCTGCAGAAAAGAGAAAATAGACAAGTGGCTTCCAATCTTCCCTCACAGTCTCTCCAACACACACCTGCAGGAAAGAGAAAAATACAAGCGGCCTCCAAACTCCCCTCCCCGCGGGTCCAACGCATATGTGCAGAAAAGAGAAAAAAGACAAGCGCCTCCAACCTCCCCCTACAGCCGGTCCAACACACACCTGCAGAAAAGAGAAAAAAGACAAGCAGCCTCCAACCTCCCCTCCCTGCCGGTCCAACGCACACCTGCAGAAAAGAGAAAAAAGACAAGCAGCCTCCAATCTCCCCTCCCTGCCGGTCCAACACACACCTGCAGAAAAGAGAAAATAGACAAGCAGCCTCCAACCTCCCCTCTCTTCCGGTCCAACGCACACCTGCAGAAAAGAGAAAAAAGACAAGCGGCCTCCAACCTCCCCTTCCTGCGGAACCAACGCACAAGTGCAGAAAAGAGAAAAAAACAAGCAGCCTCTAACCTCCCCTCACAGCCGATCCAACACATGCCTGAAGAAAAGAGAAAAAAGACAACGCGGCCTCCGGCCTCCAACCTCCCCGGGTCCAACGCACATGTGCAGAAAAGAGAAAAAAGACAAGCGCCTCCAACCTCCCCTTACAGCTGGTCCAACACACCTGCAGAAAAGATAAAAAAGACAAGCGGTCTCCAAACTCCCCTCCCTGCGGGTCCAACGCACACGTGCAGAAAAGAGAAAAAAAAACAAGCGCCTCCAACCTCCCCTCACAGCCTGTCCAACACACGCCTGAAGAAAAGAGAAAAAAGACAAGCGGTCTCCAACCTCCCCTCCCCGTGAGTCCAACTCATGCCTGCAGAAAAGTGAAAAAAGACAAGCGCCTCCAACCTCCCCTCACAGCCGGTCCAACACATGCCTGAACAAAAGAGAAAAAAACAAGCGGCCTCCAACCTCCCCTCCCTGCCGGTCCAACACACACCTGCAGAAAAGAGAAAAAAGACAAGCGCCTCCAACTTCCCCTTCCTGCCGGTCCAACACACACCTGCAGAAAAGAGAAAAAAGACAAGTGGCCTCCAACCTCCCCTCTCCGTGGGTCCAACGCACATGTGCAGAAAAGAGAAAAAAAGACAAGCGCCTCCAACCTCCCCTTACAGCCGGTCCAACACACACCTGCAGAAAAGAGATAAAAGACTAGCGGCCTCCAACCGCCCCTCCCTGCCGGTCCAACGCACACGTGGAGAAATGAGAAAAAAGACCAGCGCCCTCCACCCTCTGCTCCCTGCTGGTCCAATGCACACCTGAAGAAAAGAGAAAAAAGACCAGCGGCCTCCAACCTCCCCTTCCTGCCGGTCCAACGCACACCTGAAGAAAAGAGAAAAACAAAAAACGCGGCCTCCAACCTCCCCTCCCTTCCGGTCCAACGCACACCTGCAGAAAAGAGAAAAAAAGACAAGTTGGCCTCCAGCCTCCCCTCAGTGCTGTTCCCACACACACCTGAAAAAAAAGAAAAATGACAAGCGGCCTCCAACCTCCCCTCCCTGCGGGTCCAACGCACATGTGCAGAAAAGAGAAATAGACCAGCGCCTCCAACCTCCCCTTACAGCCGGTCCAACACACCTGCAGAAAAGAGAAAAAAAGACAAGCGGCCTTCAACCTCACCTCCCCTCCCCGAGGGTCCAACACACACATGCAGAAAAGGGAAAAAACAAGCGGCCTCCAACCTCCCCTCACAGCCTGTCCAACACACGCCTGAAGAAAAAAGACAAGCGGCCTCCAACCTCCCCTCCCTGCGGGTCCAACGCACGCCTTTAGAAATTATAAAAAAGACAAGCGGCCTCCAACCTCCCATCCCTGTTCAACGCACACGTGCAGAAAAGAGAAGAAAAACAAGTGGCCTCCAATCTCCCCTTGCTGCTGGTCCAACACACACCTGCAGAAAAGAGAAAATAGACAAGTGGCTTCCAATCTTCCCTCACAGTCTCTCCAACACACACCTGCAGGAAAGAGAAAAATACAAGCGGCCTCCAAACTCCCCTCCCCGCGGGTCCAACGCATATGTGCAGAAAAGAGAAAAAAGACAAGCGCCTCCAACCTCCCCCTACAGCCGGTCCAACACACACCTGCAGAAAAGAGAAAAAAGACAAGCAGCCTCC
This sequence comes from Rana temporaria, assembly GCF_905171775.1. Taxonomy (NCBI): domain Eukaryota; kingdom Metazoa; phylum Chordata; class Amphibia; order Anura; family Ranidae; genus Rana; species Rana temporaria. The sequence continues at coordinate 212,550,047 of NC_053494.1, forward strand.
AACCTCCCCTCCCTGCCGGTCCAACGCACACCTGCAGAAAAGAGAAAAAAGACAAGCAGCCTCCAATCTCCCCTCCCTGCCGGTCCAACACACACCTGCAGAAAAGAGAAAATAGACAAGCAGCCTCCAACCTCCCCTCTCTTCCGGTCCAACGCACACCTGCAGAAAAGAGAAAAAAGACAAGCGGCCTCCAACCTCCCCTTCCTGCGGAACCAACGCACAAGTGCAGAAAAGAGAAAAAAACAAGCAGCCTCTAACCTCCCCTCACAGCCGATCCAACACATGCCTGAAGAAAAGAGAAAAAAGACAACGCGGCCTCCGGCCTCCAACCTCCCCGGGTCCAACGCACATGTGCAGAAAAGAGAAAAAAGACAAGCGCCTCCAACCTCCCCTTACAGCTGGTCCAACACACCTGCAGAAAAGATAAAAAAGACAAGCGGTCTCCAAACTCCCCTCCCTGCGGGTCCAACGCACACGTGCAGAAAAGAGAAAAAAAAACAAGCGCCTCCAACCTCCCCTCACAGCCTGTCCAACACACGCCTGAAGAAAAGAGAAAAAAGACAAGCGGTCTCCAACCTCCCCTCCCCGTGAGTCCAACTCATGCCTGCAGAAAAGTGAAAAAAGACAAGCGCCTCCAACCTCCCCTCACAGCCGGTCCAACACATGCCTGAACAAAAGAGAAAAAAACAAGCGGCCTCCAACCTCCCCTCCCTGCCGGTCCAACACACACCTGCAGAAAAGAGAAAAAAGACAAGCGCCTCCAACCTCCCCTCACAGCCGGTCCAACACATGCCTGAACAAAAGAGAAAAAAACAAGCGGCCTCCAACCTCCCCTCTCTTCCGGTCTAACGCACACCTGCAGAAAAGAGAATAAAGACAAGCGGCCTCCAACCTCCCCTCTCTGCCGGTCCAACGCACACCTGCAGAAAAGAGAAAAAAGAGAAGCAGCCTCCAACCTCACCTCCCTACGGGTCCAACGCATGCCTGCAGAAATTAGAAAAAAGATAAACGCCTCCAACCTCCCCTCCCTGCCATTCCATGCAAACTTGCAGAAAAAAGAAAAATGACAAGCGGCCTCCAACCTCCCCTCCCCGCGGGTCCAACGCACACCTGAAGAAAAGAGAAAAAAAAATCCGCCCTCCAACCTTCCCTTGGATCTAGTAAAGGAGGAGACGCTGTTCCTGGAGGCACAGCTCGACCTCGCGGACTGGTCTTTGGCGCAACCGGGTGAAGATGTGGTAATAACTACAGAGAGAAAAAACAAGACCAAGGCCCTGATGGTGAGATCTGCCCATGTGTACAGTGAGAGGATAAAAATCTTTGGAGAGTTAAGGACCAGGCGTGATAACACCAGTGGTGCGAGAAGGCTGGAATTTAAAGCAGCAATAGACAGCCTGAAAAAAACAGTGTGACAGAATTGGGGAGCTCGTGTCAGGCCTCATTGAACTTGGTTCAGAGGAAGGAGATTTCCTGAAAGGGATTGACAAAATGCTCGGTGTAGCAAATGAGGAGGGATCCCAGGCAGTGAGGCGCCGCAATCAGCATCTTAGCCAGACAGCGGGGGCCGGGAAAGGGACAGTAGACCAGGAGGAGACAGACCCTGCTATGGAGGTGGCATCTCCAGAGACTGAGGACCCGGCTGAAGAGGTGGTACTCCCAGTGACAGGAGGAGAGACAGTCCCGGCTATGGAGGTGGCAGCTCCACAGACTGGAAGAAAGACTGTAAAGTCTGAAGGGAAGAGTGGTGGAAAGACAGTCCCAGCTATGGAGGTGGTAGCTCGAGAGACTGGAAGGAAGAGTGGTGGAGGGGTTGTTAGCTCAGGTGGTGTTGCTTGAGTCATCCAGGGCCGGGACATGAGGTGGGCAGGAGGGACAGCTGCCCTGGGCACAGCGGTTTACTGTATGAATTGGAGCGCCAGTGAGCTCATTCTAATACAAGGCATTTTGACTGGCAGATCACTGCTGGGGATAACATCTCTCAAGTTCACATATAATGAAGGAGGGGGGTCCAATTTGGCTTCATAGGCGCTGGATGACTAAAGTCATCCCCCCCCCCCAGTCCAATCTGCTGATACTCCAGACTACCCTCCAATTTGATCCCCTAAGGCCTCGTACACACGACGAACATGTCTGCTGAAACTGGTCCGCGGACCAGTTTCCGCGGACATGTCCGACCGTGTGTAGGGCCTAGCGGACAGTTTTCCAGCCGAGCGGACAGGTTTCCAGTGGACAAAAGTTTCTTAGCATGCTAAGAAACTTGTCCGGTGGAAACCTGTCCGTCGGACATGTCCGATGGTTAGTACACCTAACCATCGGACCGAAATCCCCTGCATGCGTCGAAGTGATTAGACGCATGCGTGGTAGCATTGAACTTCCTGGTTCGCGCACGTCGCCGAGTCATCGTCGCCGCCACGTCACCACGTTTTCTGTCCGCGGGGAATTTGGTCTGATGGTCTGTACACACAAGTGACCAAAAATTTGGTCCGCGGACCATTTTCATCGGACATGTCTGGTCGTGTGTACAAGGCCTCACACTTCAGGTCTGGTCTTCTCCAATATAGCTGGAGAATATTACAGGTCACTCAGTTACGTCACTGGGTAACCCCTTCCCCTGTGTACATTCGGCTGTGTCTGTGTTTGGCAGGTGGCATTTGGTTTTTCAGGTCATCGTTTTTTTTCAATAAAGGACTTGTTGAGTTTTTTTTCTTAGCTTTAAAACATGCAAATACAGTAACCCAAAATTTGCCCAAATTTAGGTTTGGACCAAAATGAATTGCACATGTCTACTAAAGGTATCAACAGCAACAGTCACTAGGATCTTCTCTTCAGGTCTGTACTCACAATGTGCCTTGGATGCCTCCCTCTAGTATAAGACAGAAAACTCCTCCATGAGTCTCCCAGACGGGACCCCAGTGAAATCCCTTGCTTGGCTTCAGAGATTTTAGCAGAGCAGGTCCCCCAGATCAGCCACAGCTGGGACCTCGATGAACACCAGTAGAATTTTCAGTTGGGCTGCCCAGGGGGGCAGCAGCCCTTCAAGCTCGGAACTTCTCCTCCTGAACAAGAACAGGGCTGCCTCGAGCCCCAGACTATTTATGCACTCCCCAGCCACCTACTGGGCACCATCAACCAGGGATTGGATGAGATTAAATACATATTCAGACTGCTGGTTTGCACCCTCCCAACCCACCATACACTATATTGCCAAAAGTATTGGAACGCCTACCCTTACACGCACATGAACTTTAATGGCATCTCATGACATCCCCATGCCCCTGGATGTGCCCACAGCTTATCATGAAGGATTGGGGAAGTTAATGCATACCTCCCAACTTTCCAACTTCAGAATGAGGGACAAATGAGCATACCCCCCAAAGTAAGTTGTTGAGCGGGGGGGGGGGGTTCTGTGGATCAAAGTTGTTGAGCGGGGGGGGTCCACTGATCAGAGTTGTTGAGCGGGGGGGGTTCTGCAGATCGAAGTTGGGGGGGTCAAGGAATTTGCCGCAAATCACGGGACAATTGTACTGCTCGTGGGACCGCGGGAATTAGCACGAACCGCGGGACGGTTAATGGTTAATGCACCGCGGAGGCAGTGAGCGATGTCATCCCTGCCTGCAGCTGATGAGGCTATATGAGAGGACTCAGGTGCTGGCCAGGATTACAGAGCGATCATGGAGCCATGGAGCGTGGTCGCTCCGGCCACCTCTCCTCCTTGGGAATTCAGCAGAGGGGCAGGGCCACAGTATACATCCATACCGCGGGGGAAAAGCCAGTGAGAGCTGGAGGCTGCAGAGTGAAGTCATCATGTCGGAGATAGTCACCAGACCTGCTTTGTGTGCAATCACAGCAGACGTGTAAAGGCAGGCATCCCAATACTTTTGGCAATATAGTGTATTCTGGAATCCTCCAGAAGACAGGGTAGAGCAATCAAACTTGCAGAGCCCAGAACAGCCCAAAGCAATCACATGCTTCTCAACTGATTACAGGAGGCCCACCACAGCTAAATTTACCTAACCTAACTAGCAACCTAGGAGGGTGCTATGGAAATGAAACCAAAATCACAAGCATATATGTATTACTGTACGTGCTGCTTGACTGCAATACAGTAATAAATAAAGACGCTTTGATTGGGCTTTATCTTTTCACCCATAGTAGGCAGCAGTGGCGGTGCGTCCATAGAGGGCGCAGGAGCGCCGCCCCCTCTCGCTCCTGCACCGCCACTGAAAACAATACATAGATTCATGCATTGCATGAATCTATGTATTGTCGCCAGCACCCCTGCCGCCCACTATTCAGATGGCAGCTGGTTGGCTGTGGAAGTGTCTATCAGAGCCAACGGCTCTGATAGGCAGGCTGTAATCGGCTTCCAAATAGTTAACCAGGGGACGCAGGGGGTGTGCGTTCCCTGGTTAACACTGACACGCATCTCAGCCAATCAGGTTCACCGGATCTGGTTACCGGTAACCTGATGGGCTGAAGCGACATCGAGGGTGGGACTACATTAAGGGATCGTAGAGGAGAATGGCTGACCGAGAAAGTTAAGTGCCGGGCTGGGCAAACTGGCGGTATTTTGGGGCAATCTGTCAGCATTTTAAGGGACAATCTGGCAGAATTTTGGGGGCAAACTGGCGGAGTGGCGACAATGGCATGGCACAGTGGCGACAATTGATGGGCACAGTGATGACAATGGCATGGCACAGTGGCTGCGTTTGGCATGGCACAGTGGCGACATTTGATGGCATGGCACAGTGGCAACAATGGCATGGCACAGTGGTGACAATTGATGGGCACCGCGGCGACATTTGATGGCATGGCACAGTGGCAACAATGGCATGGCACAGTGTCGACAATTGATGGGCACAGTGGAGACTATTGATGGCACAGTGGCTGCGTTTGATGGCATGGCACAGTGGCGACAATTGATGGGCACAGTAGCTGCGTTTGATGGCATGGCACAGTGGCGACAATTTTATGGCACAGTGGCTGTGTTTGATGGGCACAGTGGCTGCGTTTGATGGGCACAATTGATGTTTTATTTATTTTTTCGTTTGTTTGCGCCCCCAAAAATTTGGAGCACCAGCCGCCACTGGTAAGCAGGCTAAATTAGACAATAACCGGGTTTACTGTACACTATGGGTACACGTCACATTTATTATCCCCTTGATTATTCTGCTTTTTCTGTGCCGTCAGCCCGACGTGTGAACAAATACCGCGGCAATATCAGACACACAGAGGCGGGACACAGCCTGCCCAAGCCAATTTTACCGTAATATACCGGGGAGTCCCTCTCCAATTACCGGCACGCAGCGAGGAAACGAACCCCCCCATAACTTCAGGGAGCGCTCTTTCTTCCGGTGGTTTTTAGATGTGACATTTATTGGTCCTTATTTCAGCCGATGACATTTTTATCGCTGTACCTAAAGTTTTTACAACCTCCTTCAAAAACTATTTATTGCGGCCAGGGACTCCCGCTCATCGCCTGTGTGATGATAGACGTGGCAGCGGCGCGGCAGGAGGGACAAGTTTATCTCTGTTGAATCGAGAAATAAAAGTCAGGGATGGGATATGATGGAGGCGAGCGCTTCACGGCGAGGATACTAAGTGGTCTTGTAGCTCCGCAATGCAGCTTGTCGCTTACACTGACAGAACATAATCTGAACGGGAAAGAAAGAAAGAAATGCTTGCCGGTTGCAGCTTCGGAGACTTCGCTTTGCAGAAACGCGGCTCAGCCAGAGAGGAGCTCCAGGGAACACAAGTTATAAATAAAATGAATAAGTGTTTTGTTGCGTATTTTTATATATATTCTATTTTAACTATCTCCAAATTTCATAATCCACTACTAGTGTTGTGAAGCAGCCCCGGTGCATGCTGGGCCGCATGTCCTCTATATGTACAGCCATGCCGTGGGGTCAGAATGTGCGCTCGCATTCGGCGCTCTATAAGTATTTATTCCAATCCAATAGTTTGACCCCTTAGATTTACCGGGGCACTAAATAGGGCACAGGATCCTCCCTTGGGCATCAATGCAGGCGCACCCCCCTGGAAACACTCAGCCTGGCCTTATGGCAATGGACATCAACAGCCTAGCCTAACCTGCACCACCACCAGCCCATTCCATACCATACCTTCCTTATGCCTTATGACAATGGACTCCAACAGCTTGGCTCAACCAGCAGCTCATTCCATACCTTTCTCAGTCCTTATGAAAAACAGCCTGGCCTAACCAGCATCACCAGCAGCCCATTCCTTACCTTCCTCTGGCCTTATGGCAATGGACTCCAATAGCCTGGCCTAACCAGCACTACCAGTAGCCCATTACATACCTTCCTCAGGCCTTATGGCAATGGACTCCAACAGCTTGGAATAACTAGCACCAACAAAAACCCATTCCATACCTTCCTAAAGCCTTATGACAATGGACTCCAACAGCTTGGAATAACTAGCACCAACAAAAACCCATTCCATACCTTCCTAACGCCTTATGACAATGGACTCCAACAGCTTTGCGTAACCAGCACCATCAGTAACCAATTCCATACCTTCCTCAGGCCTTATGGCAATGGACTCCTCCAATAGCCTGGCCTAACCAGCACCACCAGCAGCCCATTCTATACCTTTCTCAGGCCTTATAGCAATGGACTCCAACCGTCTGGCCTAACCAGCATCCCCAGTAGCCTATTCCATACCTTCCTAACGCCTTATGACAATGGACTCCAACAGCTTTGCGTAACCAGCACCATCAGTAACCAATTCCATACCTTCCTCAGGCCTTATGGCAATGGACTCCTCCAATAGTCTGGCCTAACCAGCATCACCAGTAGCCCATTCCATACCTTCCTCAGGCCTTATGGCAATGGACTCCAATAACCTGGCCTAACCAGCACTACCAGCAGCCCATTCCATACCTTCCTCAGACCTTATAGCAATGGACTCCAACAGTCTGGCCTAACCAGCATCACCAGCAGCCCATTCCATACCTTCCTCGGGCCTTATGGCAATGGACTCCAATAACCGGGCCTAACCAGCACTACCAGCAGCCCATTCCATACCTTCCTCGGGCCTTATGGCAATGGACTCCAACAGTCTGGCCTAACCAGCACTACCAGCAGCCCATTCCATACCTTCCTCAGACCTTATAGCAATGGACTCCAACAGTCTGGCCTAACCAGCATCACCAGCAGCCCATTCCATACCTTCCTCGGGCCTTATGGCAATGGACTCCAATAACCGGGCCTAACCAGCACTACCAGCAGCCCATTGCATAACTTCCTCAGGCCTTATGGCAATGGACTTCAACAGCTTGGAATAACTAGCACCAACAAAAACCCATTCCATACCTTCCTAAAGCCTTATGACAATGGACTTCAACAGCTTGGCTTAACTAGCACCAACAGAAACCCAGAAGTGGCGTCGAACAAGGTAAGCAGATTTTTAAAATGAAATCCAGGGACATATTTTTTTTTTTTTACTAGTAATGGCGGCAATCAATGACTCCCTGCCTGTCGCCGCCACTGCCGCTTCACAGCCTGTCAAGTCTTACTCTCTACTGGGTGAGGAGTGGAGGAAGATCACTCCGCTAGGGAAGGCAAGGTGATAAGCAGGCAGGCGGCTGGTTCAGACTTGAGCCAAGGCAGAAGAACATGCGAGGGGAGCTGGATGAGCATGCACCCGAAACTGAAGAAATATTCCCTCCGCTCCGACCAACACATGATCATCAGAAAGGGTCACAGATAATGGAAAAAAAATACACCCCCCTAAGCTAATAGGAGCGGTGGAGCAGGGGGGTGTAATTCCGAATATATATTTTTTTACATTCTAAACTGACTGTCTTTGAAATTGCCCCAGCCCCTGTTTAAATCCAACCCGGGGACAAAACCGGGGACAGACTTGGTCCGGGGACGGTGTCCTCAATCCAGGGACTGTCCCTGGAAACCGGGGATGTCTGGTCACCCTAGCGTAGATAGCCACGGGTGGCCTCGGCTATCTATGCCCGGAAGTGGGAGCAGGCCCGTCGGAACCCGACAGGCAAACCAAGCAATTGCCTGGGGCCCCCGAGCTGGCCAGGGGCCCCGAGCTAGCCAAGGGGCCCCAGCAGGGAGGGCCCTTGCCGCACCGCTGCTTCTTCCTGCAGTCCGGTCGGCCGTGTACCATAACTGCGCGGTACAAGAGAATCAGGTTCCTGTTCCCGGCCGGACTGACAGTGTTCACTTCCTTTCAGTTCGGCCCCCGGGAACAGCAAACTGAATGCCCTGTACCGCGCGGTTATGGTACACGGCCGACCGGACTGCAGGAGGACCCAGCGATGCGGCAAGGGCCCTCCCTGCTGGGGCCCCTGTGCGGACACCAGGATAGAGGGACGCAGCGATGCGGCAAGGGCCATCCCTGCTGGGGCCCCTGTGCGAACAGCAGGATAGAGGTAAGCCGACAAAAACAACCCCCCCCCCCGCTTCTCAACTAGAAAAGTAATTTTTTATTTTTTTTGCTTGGGGCCCCCTAATATCTTCACACGGCCCCAGGGCCGGACTGGCCTACCGGGATACCGGGAAAATTCCCGGTAGGCCGCTTGCTTTTGCCTGCTGTACTGCCTTTCAATCAAATGCAATCAGCGGCGGGCCGCGGCCGCCATCGCCGCTGCTGCGGCCGCCGCTCTTATCAATTGCGCAGGGGTGACGGCTGCACTGAGTTCCTTGACCCTGGGGCTGCTTTTGCATCAGACTGTCACTGCGCCGGTAGTTAAAAGCAGCCGCGCGGGCCGGCGTGTTGCAGCCGCCATGCTCGCCGTCACACTTCCCTGGCTTCTTACCTAGCTAATCAGTCAGTGAGCACTGAGCAGCATCACTGATCATGTGTCTAAGGGGAGGAGCCGAGCAGAAGAAACAAACATCGGGACTAGTTCCATCGTCCCGTGCGGCGCCAGCACCGCCCACAATGTCTCTTCAGGGTCACGAGTGAGGGGAGAGCCGCAGGGCAGAGGAGAAGTGAACGGCGTCGCCACCCTGGAGCACAAGGTGAAAAAATAGACTGACATTCTCTAATATTAGAGGGGACGGACAGGATAGGACAATTGCAGTACGGGGGGGTTGTGTAATACAATGTACAGGAGGGAGGGGTGATCGGATGGGGAAGGGGAGTAATGTTTCAGGATCCCAGTGCCCCCCCCTGTACTCCCCTCCCCCATCCCAGTGTCCCCCCCTGTATTTCCCTCCCCCATCCCAGTGTCCCCCCTGTATTTCCCTCCCTCATCCCAGTGTCCCCCCTGTATTTCCCTCCCTCATCCCAGTGTCCCCCCTGTATTTCCCTCCCTCATCCCAGTGTCCCCCCTGTATTTCCCTCCCTCATCCCAGTGTCCTCCCTGTATTTCCCTCCCTCATCCCAGTGTCCCCCCTGTACTCCCCTCCCCCATCCCAGTGTCCCCCCGTACTCCCCTCCCCCATTGCAGTGTCCCCCTTTACTCCCCTCCCCCATCCCAGTGTCCCCCTTTACTCCCCTCCCCCATCCCAGTGTCCCCCCCGTACTCCCCTCCCCCATCCCAGTGTCCCCCCGTGATCTCCTCCCTCATCCCAGTGTCCCCCCTGTGATCTCCTCCCTCATCCCAGTGTCCCCGCTGTGCTCCCATCCCAGTGTCCTCCCTGTACTCCTCTGCCCTATCCCAGTGTCACCCCCTGTACTCCCCTCCCCCATCCCAGTGTCCCCCCTGTGATCTCATCCCAGTGTCCCCCCTGTGATCTCCTCCCTCATCCCAGTGTCCCCCCTGTGATCTCCTCCCTCATCCCAGTGTCCCCGCTGTGCTCCCATCCCAGTGTCCCCCCACCCTGTACTCCCCTCCCCCATCCCTGTGTCCCCCCCTACTCCCCTCCCCCATCCCAGTGTCCCCCCTGTAATCTCCTCCCCCATCCCAGTGTCCCCCCTGTAATCTCCTCCCCCATCCCAGTGTCCCCCCTGTGATCTCCTCCCTCATCCCAGTGTCCCCCCACCCTGTACTCCCCTCCCCCATCCCAGTGTCCCCCCTGTAATCTCCTCCCTCATCCCAGTGTCCCCCCTGTGATCTTCTCCCCCATCCCATTGTCCCCCCGTGCTCCCCTCCCCCATTCCAGTGTCCCCCCTCCCTCATCCCAGTGTCCCCCCTGTGATCTCCTCCCCCATCCCAGTGTCCCCCCTGTGATCTCCTCCCTCATCCCAGTGTCCCCCCTGTGATCTCCTCCCCCATCCCAGTGTCCCCCCTGTGATCTCCTCCCCCATCCCAGTGTCCCCCCGTGATCTCCTCCCCCATCCCAGTGTGCTCCCCTCCCCCATTCCAGTGTCCCCCCTCCCTCATCCCAGTGCCCCCCCCCGTACTCCCCTCCCTTATCCCAGTGTCCCACCCTGTACTCCCCTCCCCTATCCCAGTGTCCCCCCCGTACTACCCTCCCTCATCCCAGTGTCCCCCCCTGTGCTCCCATCCCAGTGTCCCACCCTGTACTCCCCTCCCCTATCCCAGTGTCCCCCCCGTACTCCCCTCCCTCATCCCAGTGTCCCCCCCCATACTCCCCTCCCCCATCCCAGTGTCCCCCCGTACGCCCCTCCCCCATCCCAGTGTCCCCCTGTGCTCCCATCCCAGTGTCCCATATCTGCACCCCCCCCTTCTCTCTCTGTCACCTACCTTTGCTGCCCTTGCAATAAAATTGAAATCTGTATAATAATCTCAGAGAGGATGGGGGGAGGGGCATGTGACTTAGGATACTTTCACACTAAAGTGTCGCTATTTTAGCAGCGCTTTACTGTCGTTTTTGCAGCGCTATTCGGCCGCTAGCAGGGTGCCTCAAAAGCGGCCCAAAAGGATAAAAAAAACGTCCGCAAAGCGCAGCTGCAGCAGCGCTTTGCTGGCGGTTCAGCGTCGCTGCCCATTTCAATGGGCAGGGGCGCTTTAGAAGCAGTGTATACACCGTTCCTACAGGGCCTCAAAGATGCGGCTAGCTGGACTTTTTTGCGCATCCTGCCAGCGCACCGCTCCAGTGTGAAAGCTTTCGCATTGGAGTGAGAAAATAGGCTCTTTCAGGGCATTTTGCAGGCGCCTACGAAGTACCTCAGTGTGAAAGTAGTCTAAGACCCCTTTCACACTGAGGCGCTTTGCAGGCACTATAATGCAAAAAATAGCATCTGCAGAGCGCCCTGAAAGAGCCTATTTTCTCACTCCAATGCGAAAGCTTTCACACTGGAGCGGTGCGCTGGTAGGACATAGAAAATTCCTGCAAGCAGCATCTTTGAGGCGAAGTAGGAGCGGCTCCTAAAGCACCCCTGCCCACGCTAGCGGCTGAATAGTGCCGCTAAAAATAGCGGCGCTTTACTGCTGATGCCCCCACCGCCCCAGTGTGAAAGAGGCCTTAAAGTGGAGGTTCCCCTAAAAATAAACTTTTAACATTGCATTTATGAGATTAATGACAATTAGAATCGGCAGTTTTTTTAAAGAAAATACGTCCGTACATACCGTTTCCTATATGTGTTCTCACCGCCGCTTCCGGGTATGATGGTGGGGATGGGCGTTCCTAATTGATGGACAGGCATCCGACCGACGCATGCAGCGCATTTATGGGTGCTGATATTGCCGCATCTATGGGTGCTGATATTGCCGCATCTATGGGTGCTGATATTGCCGCATCTATGGGTGCTGATATTGCCACATTTATGGGTGCTGATATTGCCGCATCTATGGGTGCTGATATTGCCACATCTATGGGTGCTGATATTGCCACATCTATGGGTGCTGATATTGCCGCATCTATGGGTGCTGATATTGACGCATCTATGGGTGCTGATATTGCCACATCTATGGGTGCTGATATTGCCACATCTATGGGTGCTGATATTGCCACATCTATGGGTGCTGATATTGCCACATCTATGGGTGCTGATATTGCCACATTTATGGGTGCTGATATTGCCACATCTATGGGTGCTGATATTGCCACATTTATGGGTGCTGATATTGCCACATTTATGGGTGCTGATATTGCCACATTTATGGGTGCTGATATTGCCACATCTATGGGTGCTGATATTGCCACATCTATGGGTGCTGATATTGCCACATTTATGGGTGCTGATATTGCCACATTTATGGGTGCTGGTAAGGCCATAATTATGGGTGCTGATATTACTGCAATCTTGGGTGTTTTTTTTTGTTATGGTTATCTGAAAGATGGGTTTCAAATGTTTTCACAGGGGCGCAGTTTCAGTAGAAACGCCTCTCTCTTGCCGTTGCACCCTTTCTCTCTCTTGCCGTTGCACCCTTTCTCTCTCTTGCCGTTGAACCCTCTCTCTCTCTCGCCGTTGCACCCTCTCTCTCTTTCTCTCGCCGTTGCACCCTCTCTCACCATTGCAGCCCGGCCCCTCTCTGGCTCTCTCATGGATTTCTCTCTTTTTTTTTGGGCTGGTATATTAATGCTGTGGGGCTGGTATGAAATTATTTCCAGGGCTGGTTTTCATTCCCAGTCCGGCCCTGCACGGCCCTGAGTGGGAGCAAAATACCTGTATTAAGCCCTGTACCCTGTACACGGGCGGTAATCTCGTCGGGGAAAAAAAAACTTTGGCTAGCCTTGCCTAGCCCTGTGTACATACGGCCATTCAAATGAACCGCCGTTCTTTTGAATGGCAAGAACGCGGTGACGTCATCGACATTCAATGCCATCGCCGCCATCTTGCTACACCCTACATGTCCCTTGTATGCTACCGCGCATGCGTCAAAATCTTTTTGAGCATGCACGGGCTTACTTGGGACAGCCGGAACGGTTTTCTCGGCAGGAAACACTCTGCCGAAAATCCTGACGCGAAAAATAGAGAGCAGCTCTCCCCGCAGCTTTCTTGCAGAGAAAACTGTGCGTGTGTACGAGGCCATAGATGGGTATCTACTCACCCCCTCCCCCCTGAATGGTGCCAAATGTGACTCCGGAGGGGGGGGGGGGGGGAGGAATCTGAAAAGTGTAAGTTGAATTTTTGGGTGGAACTCCGCTTTAAGAATTTCAATTTGTATGCAATCAGGTAGGCCCTTGCACTACATGGTAAATCTGAAGACAAAAATCTGCAGAAAATCGAATAGTGGGGCAGATTCAGGTAGCTTTTACGGCGGCGTATCTCCAGATACGCCGCCGTAATTTGAAATCTGCGCCGGCGTATCGTTACGCCGATTCTCAAAGGCAGATACGCTTAAAAAATAGGCTTCCTCCGCCGACGTAACTTGAATGCGGCGGCGTATAATTGTGTGCAATATTACGTTGACCGCTAGGGGCGCTTCCGTTGTTTTCGGCGTAGAATATGCAAATTACCTAGTTACGCCGATTCACAAACGTACGTGCGCCCGGCGGTAGTTTTTTACGTCGTTTGCGTAAGGCTTTTTCGGCGTAACGTCGCTCCTGCTGTTAGGAGGCGCAGCCAATGTTAAGTATGGACATCGTTCCCGCTTCGAAATTTGAATTTTTTACGTCGTTTGCGTAAGTCGTTCGCGAATAGGGCTGGACGTAATTTACGTTCACGTCGAAACCAATACGTCGTTGCGGCGTACTTGAGAGCAATGCACACTGGGATATGTACACGAACGCAGTTCGTAAAACACGTCAATCACGTCAGGTCATCACACATTAGCATAAAACACGCCCCCCCTTCGACATTTGAATTACGCGGGCTTACGCCGGCCCCATTTACGCTACCCCGCCGCAACTTACGGAGCAAGTGCTTTGTGAATACTGCACTTGCTCCTGTAAGTTGCGTCGGCGTAGCGTAAATACAATACGCTGCGCCGCCGTAACTAGGCGCGCAGGTACCTGAATCTGCCCCAATGTGTATGGGGCTTTAGATTAGATCAGGGGCAAACAATTATAGACAAAGGGGTAGATTCAGGTAGCAATTGCGTCTGCGTAACCATAGTTACGCAGTGCAATTGCTTACTTGCGCCGGCGTTTCGAATGCTCCTGATTCAGGAACCTCGTTACGCCGACTGCAGCCTAAGAAATGACTAGCATAAGGCTCTTATGCCAGTCATATCGTAGGCTGCATTCTTACGATGGCCGCTAGGGGGCGTTCCCGTTGTGGTCAGCGTATAGTATGCAAATTGCATACTAACGCCGATTCACTGCCCTGCGTACGCAGTTTACGTCGTTTACGTTCGTCGGGTTTCGCGTAAGGCTGCTTCTGCTATTAGCAGGGGCAGCCAATTCTACGTATACCCGTCGTTCCCACGTCGCGAAGTTTAAATTTAACGTCGTTTGCGTAAGTGAATCGTGAATGGCGCTGGACGCCATTCACGTTCACTTTGAAGCAAATGACGTCCTTGCGACGTCATTTTCCGCAATGCACGTCGGGAAAGTTTCCCGACGGAGCATGCGCACTACGTTCGGCGCGGGAACGCGCCTAATTTAAATGATCCACGCCCCCCTACGGGATCATTTAAATTACGCGCCCTTACGCCGGGCATTTTTGAGGAGCGTCCACGCAAATTACGTGGCTACTGCTTCGTGAATGAAGCGTAGCGCAGATAATTTGCGGGGGCGCAGGGCAAAAACGGGACGCTGCGCCTCCGTAAGAAGTGCGCAGCGGTACCTGAATCTACCCCAAACATTTCAGCAAATGCATTTGTTGCCTTCTGCTGCAGCGGCGTTGTAGTAAACGCCCACCGGGTGGCACTGTGGCACCACAGATGACGGAGGGTGATTTTAATACCTCTATATTCTGTCCCCATATTTCCCCGCTGATAAAATCTCTGCAAACCTGGAGACAGAGTCCCATAAAAGCGGCATCCATCTGTCAGCGGCCAAACAATTCCTTATATATACCTCATTTTTACAGTTGTGCTTTATTACGCTCCGCTTCATTCTTATAAATATTTTATTATAAGCGGGAGTTTATTGTAATCAGTCACCATTCCTGCGCTCACCCATCACAGCGGTCGCAGCCCGGCGGAATATTAACCCTCCCGCGTCTCCGAAAAATGCGACGAGAATAAAATAATAATAAAAAAAAAAAAAAAAAAAAGCGTACGAGATCTATCAAATAATTCAATAACACTTCGCAACGCTCAGCCGGCGCTCGCTGCTTTGCACAATAGACAGCTTAGTAAAATATGGCCAGCACATGGCGAATGTGTATTGGACGATCGCTGTGCAGCGATGCCGCGGGAAAGAGGATCGCGCGGGAGATTTTTTGTTGTGTTAAGTCCATGCATGCTCTGTAATGTGTCAGGTACTTATTACCTCTCACAGACATCACAGTACTCCCCCCCCCCCAGCAATGCTTTCTTCTGCTTCTCTCTCCAGAAGGACAACACCATCTCTGTTGATTTACTGACTGTGTTTACAAATGTCTGACACAGAACAGCCTTGTGACTTCCTACAAAGTTACAATGTTGCAGTCTGATCAGGGCCGATCCGAGACGGGGGTGCACAGGGTGCACTGCACCCAGGCGCCAGAGGGGAGGGGGCGCCAAAGTGTCAGGAGCACCGTTGGTCGGCAATCAGAGCAGGGGAGAGAGCCGGGACAAGGAGCACTGTCTGATCACTGGTGGAGGGTAGGGTGACCACGTGTCCCGGATTGCCCGGGACTGTCCCGCATTTTGCAGGTCTGTCCCGGGCACATTCATTCCAGGACAATACAGTGTCCCGGAATGAAACTGACAAAGCCACTCCCCCCCAGGCCAATCTGATGCCCCCAAAAAAGGCCGCCACATCACCGCTTTACTCACTGACAGTACTTGTCCTGACCGGGAATGCCTGGAGGAGCACAATCCCCGCCCCCTGCTTGTGATTGGAGAAATCATAAATCCCGCCTCTTGTGTCCAATCACTGTGCTGTGATTCGTTACAGCACACGCTGATTTTTGGGAAGGGAGGGTGTCCCTGAATGGTAGTTTGGAAATTTGGTCACCCTAGTGGAGGGGAGACTGAGGAAATGCTTCCTAATGCGTAGGCTGATGTAGACATGTGCACTGCCGAAAAATCCTTTTTTTTTTCGTTTTCGTTTCATTAATTTTTTTTGTTTTTTCTCAGAAATTCTGGAAATTTTACAATTCGGTAATTCGGTAATTCGGAAATTTGAAAATTCTGAATTCCTAATTTTCGAATTTTAATTAACCTTTTTTTGTTGTTAATTCTCTTTTAAGGGGGTGTGGCAGGGGGCGTGTCCTACGCCTACATACATTTTCTAGTAGGTGTTACGCGTTCCCATCTTAAAATGTTGGGAGGTGTTTATGTAGCGCTGACATATACTGCAGTGTTGTATAGAGAACACTGAGCCAGTCACATCAGTCTCTGCACCATAAGAGCTTACACTCTAATGTCCCCCCCCACAGTCACATACTAATAAATCATCAACTTGGAACAAGCATGCAGCCAGTAAAGGATGAAGTCTTGAAGATGAAGCGAGGATGGGGATGACAGTCCTGGAAGAAGAAGGAACTATTATCAGAGGGATTTGCAGGTTTATAGAACAAATTCCTCCCTGGAGCTCCACTCCAGATCTTCTGCAACTGACAATGACCTATGGAGTAGGGTGACCACATTTCCAAACTGCCATTCAGGGACACCCCCCCTTCCTAAAAAAATATAATTGTTATACCTTTTTTTGTGACCCCATAGATTTCACTGGTTCATCCTGGGACCTGTAGTTCTTCACTGGGGGGGGGGCGTCACATCTTCAACTCTGAGGTGGGACCTGTAGTCCTTCAGTTTCAGTTTTGGGGGTCACATAATATCTAAATGTGACCCCCCAAATTTGAAGGACTACAACACCCAGCATGAACCCCTGAGATCTAAGGGTGTGATCCCATAGATTTCACAGGTTTATGCTAAGACCTGTAGTTCTTCACTATTTGGAGGGCGGGGGGGGGGGGGGGGGGGGGGGGTCTCACATCTTCAGCTTTGGGGAGGGGGGTCATGCTGGGACCTGTAGTCCTTAACTTTGGGGAGGTCACACCTGACTACCTGTCCCAGCATGAACCCCTAAGATCTAAGATCCACCCCCCCCCAAATTTGAAACTCCCAGCATGAACCTGTGAGATCTAGAGTGTGATCCCATAGATTTCACAGATCTGTGCTGGGACCTGTAGTTCTTCACTATTTGGCAGTGGGGGGGGGGGTCACATCTTCAGCTCTGAGGGGTTCATGCTGGGACCTGTAGTTTGTCACTAGTTGGGAAGGTGTCACATCTTAAGCTCTGAGGGGTTCATGCTGGGACCTGTAGTTTGTCACTAGTTGGGGGGGTGTCACATCTTCAGCTCTGAGCGGTTCATGCTGGGACCTGTAGTTTGTCACTAGTTGGGGGGGGGGTCACATCTTCAGCTCTGAGCGGTTCATGCTGGGACCTGTAGTTTGTCACTAGTTGGGGGGGTGTCACATCTTCAGCTCTGAGCGGTTCATGCTGGGACCTGTAGTTTTGTCACTAGTTGGGGGGGGTCACATCTTAAGCTCTGAGGGGTTCATGCTGGGACCTGTGTCAGTTTCATTCCAGGACACTGTATTGTCCCAGAGTGAAGGTGCCCGGGACAGACCTGCAGAATGCGGGATTGTGCCGGGCAATCCGGGACACGTGGTCACCCTACTATGGAGAAGAGCGCTAACGAGGCCACGGACCCCGCCACGGATTCTCGGCTACCTGCGTCTAACCTACTTCCAGCCGCCGCTCCCTCCATTCCCCGTGATTCATGGATTAATTACCGTACATGGCCCAATATGCTGGATCGAAGGAGATCAGTCACTGAACAGAGGGAAATATAGATCCGTCCAATATAATAGGTTTAAAGAGGCTGAACTGCAGCCTTCCCTACAGTCTTGCACATCTAGTCCAGCCATGCTCAACCAAGGTTCCATGGAACTCTATGGCTCCTCCAGAGGTGGCTACGGGTTCCTTGAGCTGTGCCTTGCTGACCTTCCATGTGGTGGGGCCTGTATAGTTCATGGTCCAACACCACTTGGCAGAGCCATGAGTATGAATGTAAAGAGGGCATTCTGACCACCACGGTAAGGGGAGCTTTCTTGTCACTTACCACCACCAATGTAAGTGGCATTTTTCCAATGACCACCAATGGAGTAATCTCAAGCAAGCCGCAGATTATTACATTTTCTTTCCTTCCTCCATGGCATAAAGCAAATTTCGTCGAGGGCCACATCAGTATTATGGTTGCCCTCAAAGGGCCGATTGTATTTGTAAGAGTACATACATTTATCCAGGGCTTTTCTTTTCTCAGAAATGGTGCAGGAACTCAACCACAAATCGCGCTACCAGTGGGAGGATCTTAAAGGAAAAAGAAATACCAGGAGTGAGTTATGTGCAGAATTCAAGGGTGCGCTATGTACCAAGTGTAGGATTCAGGGGTGTGCTATGTACAGAGTGCAAAGTTCAGGGGTGTGCTATGTACAGAGTGCAAAGTTCAGGGGTGTGCTATGTACAGAGTGCAAAGTTCAGGGGTGTGCTATGTACAGAGTGCAAAGTTCAGGGGTGCAATGTGTACAGAGTGCAAGGTTGAGGAGTGTGCTATCCACAGTGTGCAGATTTCTGGCTAAAAAAAAACCCCTAGGTGCGAGGGCCACATGAAATGGCCTGGCGGGCCAGATTCGGCCCACGGGCCTTGTGTTTGACACCTGTGGCATAAAGGAAAGAAAATCACTTGATTTCTCCATCAACACAGTCAGTATTGATGGGGGAATCCCACCCACTGTGCTATTGTATTCTGACAGTGGAAGGATTCCCAGCTATCAGAATACAATGATCACTGCTGGCGGCTGTAGCTAACTGCAGTCATTGCACGAGAAAAAACAGACAGGCTACCGATCGACTTCAGTACATCCAGCCTGCCCATTGATGGATCGAAATTCAGCCGGTTCCTGCAAAATGGTCGGCCTTGGCATTTTAAATTACTGCATCCATTCCTCATTCCACCCATCCATCAACCTATCCATCCATCAACATATCCATCCATCAACCTATCCATCCATTCATCCACAGGCCAATCCATCCATCCACCCATCTGTCTATATGCCATCAATCCATTCTTTTATCTATCCTTCCATCTATCCATCTATTCACCCACTCATCCACATATCCATCCATCCACACGCCAATCCATTCATCTATTCATCCACCCAACCATCTACACGCCAATCTATCTATCCATCTTTCTATCTATTCATTCATTCACAAACCCATCCATCCATCCTTTTACCCATCTATCCAACTATTCATTCATTTATTCATCCATTCATTCCTCCATCAACCCATCCACCCACCTATCCATCCACCCATTCACATGCCAATCCATCCATCCATCAACCCTTCCACCCAACCATCTACACGCCAATCTATCCATCCATCCTTCTATCTATTAATCTATTCATAAACCCATCTATCCACCCATCCACACGCCCATCCATCCATCCTTTTACCCATCTATCCAACTATTCATTCATTTATTCATCCATTCCTTCATCAACCCATCCACCCACCTATCCATCCATCCACCCATTCAGCCATCCACATGCCAATCCATCCATCCATCAACCCATCCACCCAACCATCTACACGCCAATCTATCCATCCATCCTTCTATCTATTCATCCATTCATAAACCCATCCATCTACCCATCCCCACGCCCATCCATCCATCCTTTTATCCATCTATCCAACTATTCATTCATCCATTCCTCCCTCAACCCATCTGTAACAGAATGACCCGTGACACCCAAAGACTTTGTGAGGATGGAGGATACTCCTGTGTCAGCGTCACTGATAACTCTTGGGTCTGAGTCCACTCTGTGCCCTTTGGGCATGGAGTGGCAAGTGAATCATAATTCATGTATTACATGAGATTTGACATCACGGATAGTTCGTATTGCAGGATTTTGAGATACTGCAAGATGTTGGATTGTTTTGGCGTGGATAGTGATTTACAGTATATTCCTTAAATGCCTGCAAAGAATATTCTATGACTCATTTCTAGTGACATGCTAATTGAATCAGGGCTTGGAAGACATTCCATTGTCCTTGTGTAAAGGTGTTGTAACGGACAGGTGTTAATCCCAGGTCTGCTCCCAGACCTATAATTATGCATACTAAATACTGTTTATGGGTGATAACACTGTCTAGAGCAAGGGTCTCAAACTGGTGGCCCTCCAGCTGTTGTAAAACTACAAGTCCCATCATGCCTCTGCCTGTGGGAGTCATGCTGGTAACTGTCATTCTTGCAATGCCTCATTGGACTTGTAGTTTTGCAACAGCTGGAGGGCCGCCAGTTTGAGACGCCTGGTCTAGAGCCTAGTGATGATCAGAGGTGTGAATAGGTGTCAAGCTGTATGCAGAGACGGAGTGGGTGAAGGTGTTTTGTTGTTATGCTGTTGATTAAGGAATGTTAAGTAATTAGCCTTAGTGTGTGATTAGGGGGGTGGAGATCTCATTGTTGCTTTAATGCCTTGTACTGTATATAAAGCTGAGAAGAAACCATTAAAGTATCATTACATTTGAAACCAGAAGCACAGAGCTGTGTGTCTCTTGTCTGGGGGGGAATTCTTATGGATCGGGTCCTGTTGATTGGAGTGTCGATAAGCTGTCTTGGGTGGGATGGAAGGTCGTAAACGGCGGTGACCGTTACACCATCCACCCACCTATCCATCCATCCACCCATCCAGCCGTCCACACGTAAAACCATCCATCCATCTATTCATCCATCTATCCATCATTTCACCCATCCACCCATCAACCCATCCACTCAACCATCTACACGCCAATCTATCCACCCATCCTTCCATCTATTCATCCATTCACAAACCCATCCATCCACCCATCCATCCATCCTTTTACCCATCTATCCAACTATTCATTCATTTATTCATCCATTCATTCCTCCATCAACCCATCCACCCACCTATCCAGGGCAGCACAGTGGTGTAGTGGTTAGCATTTTCTCCTAGCAGCAAAAGGGTCGCTGGTTTGAATCCCGACCCCGACACCATCTGCCTGGAGTTTGCATGTTCTCCCTGTGACTGCGTGGGTTTCCTCCCACACTCCAAAGACATGCTGGTAGGTTAATTGGATCTTGTCCAAATTGGCCCAGTATATATGTGTGTACGAATGTGTGTCCCAAGCGTGTCTAAATCTTACGGGGTAAATGACCGCCGCACCAGCCAGCAAGATACTGGCTACAAAAAGTCCCTTCAGGCGATTCAGGTTGCATTGTAGCGCTATATAAGTCATTCATTCATCAACCCATCCACACGCCAATCCCATCCATCCATTCTTTCAACTATTTATCCATCTATCCAACCATTCCCCAACCCATCTATCCAACTATTCAACCATCTATTCATGCTTTAATCCATTCACCCACCCATCTATCAATCCATTCACCTACGCATCCCAATACATCCATGCATCCAACTATCCACACACCTAACCATGCATCGACCCATCTATCCTTCTACCCATCCTACCAATTATTCATACACAGGGCCGCCATCAGGAATTATGGGGCCCCTTACACAGCTTCAGGCATGGCCCACCTGGAGCAGAGAACTGGGAGGGGGTGCTGTCGCCTCAAATTGAGAAGTGGGTGGGGCTGCCGCTAATTGAGAAAATTTTTGAAGCGGGGGGGTGCCATGAATTAGGGGGGTTGCCCTGGGGACCTCTGGGCCCCTTACAAATAAAAAATATATATAAAAAAGGGGGGGTAGCCATCCGGTGTCCCTGGGGATCTCTGGGCCCTTTACTGTAATAAAAATATAAAAAGTATTTATAAAAAAAAAAAAGGGGGGGTTGCCATTCGGGCCATGGAGTCCTCTGGGCCCTTTAATAAAAACAAAAAAAGGAAAATAAATAAAATATATAAAAAACATTTTTTTTACTGTAATGTATATAAAAAAAAGGGGGGGGGGTTGCCATCCAGGGCCATGGGGACCTCTGGGCCCTTTAATAAAAATATAAAAAGTATATATATAATTTTTTTTATAAAAAAAGGGGGGGGTTACCATTCGGGCCATAGAGTCCTCTGGGCCCTTTAATAAAAACAAAAAAACAAAAATAAATAAAATATATAAAAAACATTTTTTTTAATGTATAAAAAAAGGGGGGGGTTGCCATCCAGGGCCATGGGGACCTCTGGGCCCTTTAAAAAAAAGAAAAAAGAAATTAAAAAAATATATAAAAAAAAGGGGGTTGCCATCCGAGGCCCTGGGGACCTCCGGGCCCCTGGGCACCTCTGGGCCCTTTAATAAAAAATAAATAAATATATATATATATATATATATATATATATATATAAAAAAAGGGGGGGTAGCCATCCGGGACCCATGGGGACTTCTGGGCCCTTTAATAAAAAGAAAAAAGAAATATATAAAAAATTAAAAATAATAAATTTATATAAAAAAATGGGGGGTTGCCATCCGTACCCCTTACAGGGGTACTGCCTGTACCCCCCTGATGGCAGCCCTGTTCATACATCTATCCATCCATTCTCCCACCCACACACCAGTCCATTCATCCATCTAGCCATCCATTCACCCACCCATCTATCCATTTTACCGATTATAAAAGGTATTTTTATTATATTAATTTCAATTAATTTATTTGTATGTTTTATTGATACTGTTACATATATTGTAACATGTCAGGAATGTATTTATCTACACTTGTAAAATTCCCCGATAACTCATCACATTCAATGTTGGTCACCACCATCTCCGCTGTCCTCCCCGTCCCAGCCAGCCAAGAGTTAATAAAGCGAAAGTCTAAAGAGCGATGCGCAGAGCTCACACCGAGATATACAAGAAGCCTTCTAAGATCATCTGCCGGGAAATCCACAAAGGGCACGTGGGAAGATCAGCGAGGGATGTGACATTTCAGAAATGGCAATGTCAGAAAAGCCTCTTTGACATGACACAAGAAAAAGGTAAGAGACTTGTTGTCTCGCCACATCCGACTGGACTACCAACAGCACTCCGGTGCAATCTGTCAGGAAATTCTGTAGACGAGCCGCGCGTAAGACGAAGGAAAAGATTGGGGTTCTTCTGTGGCTATTGAGCCCCTTTATTCAGATCACGAAGCCCCCTGCAGTTTCCAGAAGTGGGCACAGCGGCTGCTCAATTACTCGCCGATCTTCATGGTAAAGACCCGCCGTGAGCATCGTCGGCAGTTACATATCTGAGAAAATAAAGATACAGATCGCAATGTAATTACCGTCTTGGAATGAGAATACACAAACAGAATGCCGAGGATCATAATTCTGAAATAAATAATGACTACCGAACGGGGGGTTTAATTTTCTTGTACTGGCGAGATGAGAAATTTAGATTAAAATCTTGTACCGGGGACACGGCAAAATAACAGAACGGGAAGACGAGGCCGCATGGGGGATTTCCAGATTTTACGGAGGACTATGCTACAACTTTCTTCAAGGTCACTCACATAGAATTATATTTATTTGGTTGGCTCCAGGTCTGGACTGGGACAGAAATTTGGCCCTGGACTTCATCCAGACTGGCCCACTTTGACAGGTCTCTCCTATGGCGGCCGGACAACTCCCGCACCCCCCCCCCCCCCTGGGCCACCCAAGCCCCC
The DNA here is from genome assembly GCF_905171775.1 of Rana temporaria. NCBI lineage: Eukaryota > Metazoa > Chordata > Amphibia > Anura > Ranidae > Rana > Rana temporaria. The sequence continues at coordinate 212,573,608 of NC_053494.1, forward strand.
TCTCCCCCTTCACTAGCCGTTCTACTTTATTAGAGTAGAACGGCTGGTACTGGTCCTCTTATAGGCAGTACCAGTGGGGAAGCTAGACATTATTTCACCCGGGGCAAAGAATCAGTTCGGTGCCCCCCCTTATGGGACAAGATTAGGCAGAAATGAGAAACTCCCAGGCTATATCTGTTGAGTCAGCTGTCTGTTCCCCTCCCCCCATGGTCCTCTGTTGTCCCCCCTGCTCCTCTGCTCCTCCCCCTACTTCTTTGTTCCCCCCAGGTGAGCACTGTGGGGAGGGAGAGACAGAGGAGCGGAGGGGCGCGGCATTTCGCTGTCACTGAAGCCGGCCCGCTGAGCCATCGGCCCACCGGGAAACTCCCTGTAGTCCCAATGGCCAGTCCATCCTTGGTTGGCTCCCTTCCTTTTCTAAAAAATGACTTATGCCGCGTACACACAATCGGAAATTCCGACAAGAAAAGTCCGATGTGAGCTTTTTGTCGGAAATTCCGACCGTGTGTAGGCTCCATCTGACTTTTTCTGTCGGAATTTCAGACAAGAAAAGTCCGATGTGAGATTTTTGTCGGAATTCCATTTGTAGGCTCCATCTGACTATTTCTGTCGGAATCTCCGACAGCAAAAAATTTGAGAGCTGGCTCTCAAATTTTCCCAACGGGAAAAGTTCCTGTCGGAAATTCTGATCGTCTGTATGCAATTCCAACGCTCAGAAGTACTATGAATGCTCAGAATCTTTGAACGGTTCGTCGTAGTGTTGTACGTCACCGCATTCTTGACAAGTTTGAGCCAAAATTCCGTCTGAAAAAAATCCACGATTTTCTTGTCGGAATATCCGATCATGTGTACTAGAGTACAGTGTGTACTAGACTATTAGGCCTCGTACACACGACCGAGAATCTCGTCAGGAAAAACCCGTCGTTTTCCCTGACGAGATTCTTGGCAAGAAAGTCTTGCCGCCCGAGTGTACTAACTTTCATTTCAAAAGAACCGCGGTTCTCTTGAAAGGATGGATCGCGGCGACGTCATCGCATACGACGAGCATGCGCTCGTCACATTCGATGCCGTCGCCGCCATCTTGCTTCACCCTACCTATGCCGTGGAAGCTGCCGCGCATGCTTCAAAGTCATTTCGAGCATGCGCGGGTTTCCGCGGTGACAGGTAAGTATACACACTCAAAGCGATGTGTAGTACCGCGTGTAGTACCGCGTTTAGCCTGAGGTGGGGGGGGGCGCCGGAGCCAAAAGGAGCCAAACGGCGCCGATCGGCTTGCTTGGAAAAAACGGAAATACTCAGTTCCTGAGCCTTTCCGAGGTATGCAGAGGTTAGCCGACCTGTCCTCTGGGCTGTCCGGCCTTTCCGAGGCTCTACGGTGACCACCTGCCTCTGGCCACATGCGGTATTGCATGCTATTGAAGTCAACGCGGAACAAATTATGTTTGTTTCCATTGACTTCAATGGGGAAACTCGCTTTGATATGCGAGTGCTTTGGATTACGAGCATTCTCCTGGAACGGATTATACTCGTAATACGAGGTTCCACTGTATCACCTTGGAGAAATGCCTAATAGAATACTAAAATCACTGAGCAGGAAATGTTATCACCTGTGATGTATTTCAGTTATCTTGCAAACCTGGCCTGTTAGTGGGTCCTGAGTACAGGAGTTGAGAACCACTGATCTAATAAAACAACCAAGCCAAGGACTGATTTTCTGTGTTAGAGTGAATGAAGGAAATGCTAGGTGTGACTGGCCCTTTAATAAAAAAATAAAAATATATAAAAAAATATATATATTTTTCTTATAAAAAATAAATAAAAAAAAACGGGGTTGCCATCTGGGGCCCTGTGGGCCTCCGGAACCCTAAAAAAAAAAGGGGGGGGTTGCCATCCGGGCCCCTGGGGACCTCCGGGCCCCTTACAGGTGTACTGCCTGTACCCCCCTGATGGCGGCCCTGCCTGTGAGAGTCCATACACGGCATTCCCCATAAGTGTCAGGTGTCCAGAAGTCTGGTGTTCACAGGTAGTTCTCCGTTTAGTGGCTCCGGTCCATGGCAGCAGGTGACGGGTAAGAGCGGGAAATCTCGGCCCTTGGGCAATGCCTTCACTCTATTTTATAGTGCGTGAGTAGGAAGGCAGGATCTAAGAAGCCCGGCAATGGGGATCTGAAGAATTAACCCCTTCCCCATCCGGGCAGACTATCTGACTAGCTTAAACAAACCCCAACTTGTAGGCAGCCTGCCTACACATCAGCCTTTTACAATGGAACCTCGGATTACGAGCCTAATCCGTTCCAGGAGAATGCTCGTAATCCAAAGCACTCGCATATCAAAGCCAGTTTCCCCATTGAAGTCAATGGAAACTAAAATAATTTGTTCCGCATTGACTTCAATGGCATGCAATACTGCATGCGGCCAGAGGCGGGGGGGGGGGGGGTGCCGGAGAGCCTCGGAAACAGCTGAGGTGAGGACACCTCGGCTGACCTCTGCAAACCTCAGAAAGGCTCGGGAACAGAGTATTTTTGGGTATTTCCGAATGGCGCCGGCGCCCCCCCACCTCAGGCCAAACGTGGTACTACACACCGCTTTGGCCTGAATCCTGCTGGTTTTGTGAGACAACACTCGCAAACCGAGTTAGGATTTTTCAAAATACAGTGCTTGTATTGTGAAATGCTCATTAACCACGTTACTCGCAATCCGAGGTTCCACTGTATTATATAACCAAACAGGAAGTAGTGCAATTACAAAGGACTCTTTTTTATGGCTTCATTTTTTGGAGCTGTTGGAGGTGGTTTGCGTAGTGGTTCAGGCAATATTTGTGGCAGTTTTGGTAACATTTGTCTGGTCTCCTGGTTAGGTCTTTAGTTATAATGTGAATTGTTCTACCCACTCTGTGAAGCTCTGTAAACGTTACCAGAGGTAGGACTTGTTGTAGAACATCCTCTCGTTGAATGGAACTGTAATGCCGCGCACACACACGATCGGATTTTCCGTTGGAAAAACCTTGTATGGTTTTTCCGAACGGAGTTCCGCTCAAGCTTGGCTTGCATACACATGTAGGTAGATTCAGAAAGAGTTAGGCCGGCTTATCAGTAGATAAGCCGACCTAACTCAGAATCTACGCCGACTTATGTTTAAGCGTATGCTCAAACAGAGATACGCTTAAACATATCTAAGATACGACGGCTTGCGCCGTCCTATCTTAGATTGCAATATTTTGGATGGCCGCTAGGTGGCGCTTCCATTGCGGTCGGCGTAGAATATGTAAATGAGGAGATACGCCGATTCACGAACGTACGCCCGGCCGACGCAGTACTTTTAAGCCGTTTACGTAAGAGATAGGCCGAGTAAAGTTAGAGCTTAGCCCTACATGGAATAGTAATGTCAAGTATGGCCGCCGTTCTCGCGTCGAAATTCGAATTTTTTACGTCGTTTGCGTAAGTCGTCCGTGAATCGGGATTTACGTAGTTTACGTCCACGTCAAAATCAATAGGCCCGTGCGGCGTACTTAGCCGCAATGCACACTGGGAAATGTAGGCGCCCGGCGCATGCGCAGTAATAAAATAACGTAAAAAACGTGAGGTCAAGCGCCATTGACATAAAACACGCCCCCCTCAAACACATTTGAATTGGGCGCCCTTACGCCCGTCGATTCAGGCTAGGCCGACGTAACTTAGCAGGCAAGTACATTGTGAATCATGTACTTGCCTCGCTAACTTACGGCGGCGTAGCTTAAATTCCTTAAGCTACGCCGCCGCAAAGTTACGCGAACGTACCTGAATCTACCTAATGGTCACACAAAAGTTCTCTGAACTTTCGACCGCCATGAACGTGGTGACGTACAACTGTACGATGAGCCGATAAAAATGAAGTTTGATGCTTCCGAGCATTGCGTCGAATTGTTTCCGAGCATGCGCCGGAATTTTGCTCTTCAGAATTGCTACAGACGATCGGAATTTTCGTTAGGAATTTTTTCCGTCGGAAAATTTGAGAAGCAGCTCTCGATCTTTTGTTTGGCGTAAATTCGACCAGCAAAAGTCCGAAGGAGCCTACACACGGTCGGTATTTGCGTTCAAAAGCTCACATTGGAATTTCTGAAGCAAAAAGCTTCGTGGGACATTCAGGAGCGGCGTGAGTTTATTGACCTCCATATCCCGGTAATGATGGCGCTTTACAGTCTGCCGTTTTACGAGGCCACATATATCCGAGTCCCTGAGAGGCAGGAGGAGGTCCTGAACCCGTGGCTTCCATTTCAGAGGTCACCAGCTTGTGTTTCTCTGGAACCATCCCAGGAACTGATCGCTTTATTGGTACCTGTCAAGTCGTCCTTTTTTCCGGTAAACTGCGACAATAACATTTCTCCTTATCGGAGGTCAGATGGTGGAAGGAGCTGAGGCAAAGCAAGATGAATACAAAGTCATTGCTGTGGAATACAACAGAGGTATATCGACGATCGTCTCATTTACCAGGATCCCATGTAGCAATGCAAATTTAAAGCGGAACTCTAGACAAAAAGCTAAATACACATAAAAAACACTGGCCCAGATTCAAGAAGCAATTGCGCCTGTGTAACCATAGGTTACGCAGCGCAATTGCTTACTTGCTCCGGCGTTACGAATGCTCCTGATTCAGGAACATCGTAACGCCGACTGCAGCCTAAAATCTGCGTGGCATAAGGCTCTTATGCCACGCAGATTTTAGGCTGCATTCTTGCGTTGACCGCTAGGGGGCGCTCCCATTGTGATCAGCGTATAGTATGCAAATTGCATACTAACACCGATTCACAATTGTTGCGCGGGCCCTGCGTACGCAAGTTACGTCGTTTCCGTACGGCGTGCTTAGCGTAAGGCTACTCCTGCTAATAGCAGGCGCAGCCAATGCTAAGGATACCCGTCGTTCCCGCGTTGCGACGTTAGAATTTTACGTCGTTTGCGTAAGTGAATTGTGAATGGCGCTGGACGCCATTCACGTTCACTTTGAAGCAAATGACTTCCTTGCGACGTCATTTTTTTTTTTTTTTGTGTGCTGTAGTTAAGTTACACTTACATGTAGGTAGGTGCAGTCTGTTTTCACCACTGCAGGTGGCGCTCATCTGCAGAGGGAGAGGAGTTCAAGGAGAATCTGCTTCCTCTGTGGTTTCCTGGGTCACTGGAGCAGCAATGTGGTTGGATTCTGACAGCCCATGTGACTTTGGTGGCCATCTTGTGTCAGGCAGAGTCTATTTAAAGGGGTTGTAAAGGTACAATTGCAGGAGGCATCTATATCCTTATAGATCAGCACTATGGCAGTAGTTTAGAAAGGATGAGAGCGGGTTTACATCCACTTTAAAGGGGTTGTAAAAGTATTTTTTTTCCCCTAAATATCTTCCTTTACCTTAGTGCAGTCCTCCTTCACTTACCTCATCCTTCCATTTTGCTTTTAAATGTCCTTATTTCTTCTGAGAAATCCTCACTTCCTGTCCTTCTGTCTGTAACTCCACACAGTAATGCAAGGCTTTCTCCCTGGTGTGGAGTGTCGTGCTCGCCCCCTCCCTTGGACTACAGGAGAGTCAAGACGCTCTCCACGTTGCAGATAGAGAAAGGAGCTGTGTGTTAGTGGGCGTCCTGACTCTCCTGTAGTCCAAGGGAGGGGGCGAGCACGACACTCCACACCAGGGAGAAAGCCTCGCATTACTGTGTGGAGTTACAGACAGAAGAACAGGAAGTGAGGATTTCTCAAAAGAAATAAGGGCATTTAAAAGCAAAATGGAAAGATGAGGTAAGTGAAGGAGGACTGCACTGAGGTAAAGGAAGATATTTAGGGGGAAAAATTGTACTTTTACAACCCCTTTAAAGTGGATGTAAAGCCACTCTCATCTTTTCTAAACTACTGCCATAGTGCTGATCTATAAGGATATTGATGCCTCCTGCATGTATCCTCACCTGTCACATGTCTCCCCTCTGTCTGTTATAAGAACTGAAAAACTGCAGATTCTGTGGGTGGATCTGTTGTCTGGAGCTCTGTGGGTGGAGTCGTGATGTCAGTAGACTCCCTGCCCACCTTTACACTCCCCTTGTCAACATGCAACATTTTTCCTGTGTATTCCTTACACTAAATTCTGCTATGATCACTAACATCCAGTCAAAATCCAGAAAAGTAACCACATGAGTTGGGGGTGGGAATTCAAAAATAATGCCTGTCTCCAGGCTAATGCATGAGATATGTAAATAACCTGTCACTCACAGCAAGGGGGCGGAACGGACTAAGGTTTTTCTCTGTAAGTCTGTTTTATTTCACTGAACAATAAAAGAGGATTGCTCAGAGCTGGATTACCTCTGTGTGGCAAGACTGGGCACAGATGATGGGAAATCGTATACTCTACATTGTGACAGCAAAAAAAATAAAAAAATTGGGGTTTACATCCACTTTAAGGCCCTGGCTCCTGAGTTTGTTGCACGGTCGGACTTTCCGAGAAAGAAAGTCAGATGGACCTAAGATAGAGAAAGCCAATTTTCAGCTTTCAGCGCTGTTGCACTTTGAATGACAATTGCGCGGTCATGCTACACTGTACCCAAACATTTTTTTTTATCATTTTGTTCCCACAAATAGAGATTTCTTTTGGTGGTATTTGATCTGCGATTTAATTTTCTTGTGCAACAACTAAAAAAAGATGGGCACTCGTAGGCACTTATGGGTGACACTGATGGGTACTTATGGGTGGCACAGATTGGCACTGATAGGTGGGCACTGGGCATGGATGGGCACTGAGGGGTGGCACTGATGGACACTGAGGGGTGGCACTGATGGCATTGCTGGGCATCACTTTTTTGGGCACTAATTGGCATCTATTCTCATTTATTTTTTTTATTGCCCCCTTCCCTGATGGTTCAGTGTGGGATTCCCTGGTGGTCCAGTGGGGGCATCTGAGGGGGGGGGCTGCGCTGATAAACAATCAGCATAAACCCCCCTGTCAGGAGAGCCGACGATTGGCTCTCCTCTACTCACGTCTGTCAGACACGAGTGAGGAAGAGCCAATCAACGGCTCTTCCTGTTTACATCGTGATCAGCCGTGATTGGACACGGCTGATCACGTGGTAAAGAGCCTCCGCCGGAGGCTCTTTACCGAGATCGGAGATGCAGGGTGTCAGACTTGACACCCCGCATCACCGATCGCCGCGCTGCGCACCCCCACAGGCGCGCGCGTCAATAGACGTCCAGTCAGGATTACAGAACCACTTCCTGGACGTCAATTTACTATTGACCGGGCGGGAAGTGGTTAAAGCTCATGCGCTCGTGTGCCCAATACTTTTGGCAATATAGTGCATCAGGAATATGAAATGTTGGGTTTACATATTCTAGACAGACCAGAACCCCTAAAACCCCATTGTGGGACTGGTATGGTGGCGGGGAGCCACACCCTTGTTTCCTATTGTACCAGTTATAGACTATTTTGTGTTCATTTGCTGAAGAAAGTTGTTTTTGTTTTCTGGAATTGTTTACAAAAAATACATTTTTACGAGCGTCTGGTGGTGATTCTGAGCCCCATATCACACAACGGGCTAGATTCAGCATACATTTACTCCAGATACGCCGCCGTAATTTCAAATCTGCGTCTGCGAATTGTTACGCCGATTCTCCAAGGCAGATCCGTCTAAAAAATAGGCTTCCTCCGCCGACGTAACTTGAATGCGGCGGCGTATAATTGTGTGCAATATTACGTTGGCCGCTAGGTGGCGCTCCCGTTGTTTTCGGCGTAGAATATGCAAATTACCTAGTTACGTCGATTTCACGAACGTACGTGCGCCCGGCGGTAGTTTTTTACGTCGTTTGCGTAAGGCTTTTTCGACGTAACGTTGCTCCTGCTATTAGGTGGCGCAGCCAATGTTAAGTACGGACGTCGTTCCCGCTTCGAAATTTGAATTTATTACGTCGTTTGCGTAAGTCGTTCGCGAATAGGGCTGAACGTAATTTACGTTCACGTCGAAAGCAATGACGATTTGCGTCGGAATTTCGAGCATGCGCACTGGGATTTTTTCACGAACGTTCGTAAAAAAACGTAAAATGCGCGGGGTCAACCTAATTTAAATAAAACACGCCCCCCTCAACATCATTTGAATGACGCGCGCTTACGCCGGCCCCATTTACGCTACGCCGCCGTAAGTTAGGAGGCAAGTGCTTTGTGAATACAGCACTTGCCTCTCAAACTTACGGTGGCGCAGCGTAAATACGATACGCTGTGCCGCCGTAAGAAGGGGCCCAGCTACCTGAATCTAGCCCATGATATATATATTTTCTGTTATTACCAGGTTCCTGTAGATTAGCAATAGAATGACGTGCGTTCTCATAAACGTATGAGTTCCTATGGAGTGGATTACATACAATGAGTCAGGTGCTTAGTGCCGGTAAATTCCTCCATACAGGGGAATGAAGGGGATCACGGAAGGGATTAGAAGAACGATGGCCGGGATACGGCTTCAGGCATCTGTAATAAATCTGCTCTCCCCCCGGAATCTCCAGTGAGATAATTATATCACCAAGATGGAGTGTAATGGGGAAAAAACAACAATCGTGTCCCCACATGTCACATTACATAATGCCGGGATATCAGACAGCGATGCTCTGCCTGGGGTGGCCTCCTGCCTCTGACCTTCTCTTAATTAGTTTGATACCCATCGGCAAGGGAACGCCGCGTCCTCTTCTGAGCGTTCAGGGAAGGGAATTCAGTCGCTGTGTCACAGTCATGTTTCTTGGTGAGCTACGACTCTTCCCTTCCACTCCGGATATCTCCCCATCCTTCCAGGAAAGACGTCCATAGAAGAGAAGGAAAGATCTGGAAACTCGGCCCTCCTCTCGTATGTAGCTCTCCCTCTACCAGCCAATTCTATCCCTATCCGCCATCAGGGGGGTACAGGCAGTACACCTGTAAGGGGCCTGGAGGTCCCCAGGGACCCGGATGGCAACCCCCTTTAAAAACATTTTTATTTTTATTTTTTTTAGGGGTCCGGAGGCCCCCAGATGGCAATCCCCCCCTTTTTTTATTTATTTTTTATAAAAAAAGATTTTTTTTTGAATATATTTTTATTTTATTTTTTATTAAAGGGCCATTTTTTTAGAGGCCCCCAGGGCCCGGATGGCAACCCCCCCCCCTTTTTTTATAATTTTTTTTTATAAAAAAAAAAAAAAATTTAATATATTTTTATTTTTTATTATTATAAGGTCCAATTTTTGTTTTTGTTTTAAGGGTCCGGAGGTCCCCAGGGGTCCGGAGATCCCCAGGGCCCCGGATGACAACCCCCCTTTTTTTATATAATTTTTTTTTTTATATATATATTTTTTATTATTTATTTTATTTTTTATTTTTATATTTATATAATTTTTTTTAAATTTTTATTTTTTTTAGGGGTCCGGAGATCCCCAGGGCCCCGGATGACAACCCCCCTTTTTTTATATAATTTTTTTTTTTTTATATATATATTTTTTATTATTTATTTTATTTTTTATTTTTATATTTATATAATTTTTTTTTAATTTTTATTTTTTTTAGGGGTCCGGAGGTCCCCAGGGGCCCGGAGGCCCCCAGATGGCAATCCTCCCCTTTTTTTATTAATTTTTTATAAAAAAAGTTATTTTTTTTTAATATATTTTTATTTTATTTTTTATTAAAGGGCCATTTTTTTTAGAGGTCCCCAGGGCCCGGATGGCAACCCCCCCCCCCTTTTTTTTATAATTTTTTTTATAAAAAAAAATTTAATATATTTTTATTTTTTATTAAAGGTCCAATTTTTGTTTTTTTGTTTTAGGGGTCCGGAGATCCCCAGGGCCCCGGATGACAACCCCCCTTTTTTTATATAATTTTTTTTTGTTTTATATATATTTTTTTTATTTTTTATTTTTATATATATATAATTTTTTTTTAATAAAGGGTCCAGAGGGCCCCAGATGGCAACCCCTCCTTTAAAAAAAAAAAATATATATATTTTTTCTATATATTTTTTATTTCTTTTTTTTATTTTTATTAAAGGGCTCAGAGGTTCCCAGGGCCCCGGATGGCTACCCCCCTTTTTTTATATATATTTTTCTTTACTTCTTCTTTTCTTTAAAGGGCCCCCCCGCTTCTCAATTTCAGGCGACAGCACCCCCCCCCCCCCTCCCCTGGTTCTTTGCTTCAGGGGGCCCATGCCTGAAGCTGTGTAAGGGGCCCCATAATTCCTGATGGCGGCCCTGATCCCTTCCATTAGGGACCTGTCTTAAAGTATATGTCACCCCAACATTTCCTATCCCTCATATGTGGTCATTGTACCAGGGCTGTCTTAAAAAGGAGGCACACCTGGGCACTGCCCAGGGGCCCCAGCATCATGGGGGGGCTGCCTGCATTTTCCCCAAAGCAGCCGGTCCTTGAGCCCACGCTGCCCCGAAATTGGCCCCATGATGGCACTGAGAGTGATATGCCGCGTACACACGACCGTTTTTCGGGTTCTAAAAAATGACGTTTTTAAGACCCCTTTCACACTGAAGCGTATTTACAGCGTGTTAGCGTTAAAAATAGCGCTTTTAAAACGCTCTCCATGCATCTCAATGGACCCTTTCACACAGCATGTTTGGAGCAGCTTTTGGGCGCTGAAAAAAACGCTCCAAAAACGCCCCTCTCCATTGAAATGAATTGAAAGCGCTGTAAAAACGCCTTACCCTTTCACACTGAGGCACTGCAAAAACGCCCTAAAACGTTGGGGTCTTAGCGGTGCTTTACCAGCACATTGGGATTGCAGATGAGGCTTCCCTCGAATAATGCCCCAGTGTGAAAGGGGCCCCAGGGTCTAGAAAAAAAGTTTTTTTTCAACCTGATCATTAAAACGGACTTGCCTACACACGATCGTGAAAAAAAAATGCTCTAGCAAAGCGCGGTGACGTACAACACGTACGATGGCACTATAAAGGGGAAGTTCCATGCGGATGGCGCCACCCTTGGGGCTGCTTTTTAACGTTGTAGAATGACGGCCACAAGGTGGCTCTACAAATGCCGGGAGGCAGTCTATTGATGTCCTCGGCTCCTCCCGGCCACTGGGGGGCACACTCAGGTGTCGCTGCACGTGCCTGGCGGCCGCGATGTCCGCCAGGTACCCGCGATCGGCGGTTACAGAGCCAAGGACGTGATCTGTGTGTGTAAACACAGAGGTCCATGTCCCGTCAGGGAGAGAGGAGACCGATGGTGTGTCCCTTGTACATAGGGACACAGATCAGTCACCTCCCCCAGTCAGTTTCCAGAGGTCAAATGTCACAGGGCGTGGCTGACCCACCCCCACCAAAGTGTACCGCCTACCCCAACTAAGTGGGGGAATGAACAAGTCGGGGTAAGCGTCACCTCAGTCACCTCCCCCAGTCAGTCCCCTCCCCCCACGGTAAGAATCACTCCCAGGGAACACATTTAACCCCTTGATCGCCCCCTAGTGTTAACCCCTTCCCTGCCAGTCACATTTATACAGTAATCAGTGCATTTGTATAGCACTGTTCACTGTATAAATGTGAATGGTCCCAAAAATGTGTCAAAAGTGTCCGATGTGTCCGCTGCAATATCGCAGATAACCGGCCATAACTAGTAAAAAAAAAAAAAAAATTCATAATTCTATCCCCTATTTTGTAGACGCTATAACTTTTGCGCAAACCAATCAATAAACGCTTATTGCGATTTTTTTTTTTACCAAAAATATGTAGAAGAATACGTATCGGCCTAAAATGAGAAAAAAATAGTTAAAAAAAAAAAAAAATAATTGGGATATTTATTATAGCAAAAAGTAAAAAATATTGGGGTAGATCCACGCACAACGGCGCATTGTTGCGCCGGGTGTAGCGTATCTAAGATACACTACGCCGATGTAACTTACTTTGTTTTGTTTCGAACCCTCAACGAATTTGCGCCGTAAGTTACGGCGGCGTAGTGTATCTCTTGCGGCGTAAGGGCGCGGAATTCAAATGGATGCAATGGGGGCGTGTTTTATGTAAATACGTTGCGACCCGACGTAAACAACGTTTTTTTTTTACTGCGCATGCGCCGTCCCTGGGGGTATCCCAGTGCGCATGCTCGAAATGTAACCGGAACAAGCCAATGCTTACGACGGTGACGTCATTCTACGCAAATCCCTATTCACGAACGACTTACGCAAACGACGTAAAAAATTAAAAATTGTACACGGGAACGACGGCCATACTTAACATTGAGTACGCCACCATATAGCACCTTTAACTATACGCTTGAAAAAGCCGAACGAAAACGACGTAAAAAAATGCGCCGGGCCGACGTACGTTCGTGGATCGCCGTAACTAGCTAATTTGCATACTCGACGCGGCTTTCGAGGGGAACGCCACCTAGCGGCCGCCGAAAAATTGCAGCTAAGATCCGACGGCGTACAAAGACGTACGCCTGTCGGATCGATCCCAGATGCCGTCGTATCTTGTTTTGTGGATACAAAACAAAGATACGACGCGGGAAATTTAAAATTACGTAATCCTTTTGTGGATCTGCCCCATTGTGTTTTTTTTTCAAAATTGGCGCTTTTTTTTGTTTGTAGCGCCAAAAATAATAACCGCAGAGGTGATCAAATACCACCAAAAGAAAGCTCTATTTGTGGGGAAAAAAGGACGCCAATTTTGTTTGGGAGCCGCGTCGCACGACCGCGCAATTGTCATTCAAATTTCGCCTGGGCAGGAAGGGGGTTTATGTGCCCAGTAAGCAAGTGGTTAATATATATATATATATATATATATATATATATATATATAATGGGCCAGATTCAAGAAGCACTTGCGCCCGCGCAACCATAGGTTGCGCGGCGCAAGGGCTTACTTGCTCCGGTGTAACGAGTGCTCCTGATTCAGGAACCTCGTTACACCGACTGCAGCCTAGGATGTGACAGACATAAGCCTCCTTATGCCTTCATATCTCAGGCTGCATTCTTGCGTTGGCCGCTAGGGGGCGCGGCCATTGTGATCGGCGTATAGTATGCAAATTGCATACTACCACCGATTCACAAAAGTTGCGCGGGCCCTGCGCACGCAAGGTACGGAGTTTCCGTACGGCGACTTTAGCGCAAGGTTGCTCCTGCTATAGCAGGGGCAACCAATGCTAAAGTATAGCCGCCCTTCCCGCTCGTGAAATTTAAATTTCACGTCGTTTACGTAAGTGATTCGTGAATGGCGCTGGACGCCATTCACGTTCACTTAGAAGCAAATGACGTCCTTGCGACGTCATTTGCCGCAATGCACGTCGGGAAAGTTTCCCGACGGAGCATGCGCTGTTCGCTCGGCGCGGGAGCGCGCCTAATTTAAATGATTCCCGCCCCCGGCGGGATCATTTACATTAGGCAGCCTTACGCCCGGCTATTTAGCATATCGCCCGCGCAATTTACGGAGCTACTGCTCCGTGAATCGCGGCATTTCAAAATATTTGCGTGGGCGCAGAGCAAAACTCGTTGCCCTGTGCCCACGCAAATATTGCACGGATCTACCTGAATCTGGCCCAATGTTTGGGGAATTTTCTGTATTTTTCAGGCAAAAAATACAGATTTTTCATGTGTGTGAGAAGTATCAGAAAAAAGAGTCTGCTCTTCAAGCGGTTACCAATCACTGTGAGGTAAACAGTGCAGTAATAATTCACAAAAAAAAAAAAAATTGTTTTTATTATTTCCCTCTTTTTTACAACAGCAGAGACGGGTTCACACACAAAAGTATTGCTGGGTGTTTTATCAGATCAAGCGACCCGTCAGAATTTGTAAAGGAAGTGACGTTCCATCGCGGCCATCTTGCTACACCCCGCACTCATAAAAGGTTTCCTAGACAACACCACACTTCCGGTCTGAACGTTCCATATCCTTTTCTAGGCAGGGCTGCCCTTAGAACTGCCTGAGCGGCAAATGGTAGAATGCTACACAGGTTAGAAGTAAAAAAAAAAAAAAACAACAGATAGAAAATATCTATCCGTTAATTGGAGCGATAAAAAATAAAAGTTACTCACGAGTACAAAAAGAAACGAAAATAATTGTGTTATTGTGTAGGCAGGCGTGTGATGGGCAGCCCTCAAGTGAAGGGCCCCCGTTTTGTGACTATAGGGAGGAGGAGGGGACGTGTTGCAGGTCACATTGAGGAAGGGGGCAGCCATGATCGCCCGAGTGCTCGGACCCCGCTATCAGCAGCTGGCCAAGAACTGGTGAGAGACGAATATTCGCTGCACGTGTTGTCCTGATTGTGATGTGAAGCACTGACCTCGGGGGGAGATTTACTAACACTGGAGAGTGTGATATCTGGTGCAGATGTGCGCGGGAGCCAATCAGATCCTGACTTCGGCTTGTGCTGTTAAGTTTTGGCAATACAACATGGACGCTGATTGGTTCCTATGCAGAGCGGCTCCAGAGTGTTCACTTTCCAGGCTTTAGTACCCCCCAGGAGGTCTGTGTGTTTGAGGGGTCCCCCCCCCCCTGATGAGAGGATGTATGATTGTATTATATGGTGTATTGGAGATTCCTATACTAATATTTCATGTCTCTCCCCCCTCCCCCTCAGGGCCCCCACTCTCCTCACATGGGGGTCAGTCGGAGGCGTTGGATTGATTTGGGCCACAGACTGGAGGCTCTTCCTGGATTATGTTCCCTACGTTAACGGCAAATTCAAGAAGGACGACGAATAATTCACCGGATTTTACTTTACGTGAGTGATGTTTGTGATGGGGAGGAGCCACTTGACCTCTGGAAGGTTTTAACCCCCCCCCCCCCTTCTCCATGACCAGGCCATGTTTTGCTATTCAGCACTGCGCTACTTTATCTGCTTGTGAGCCGCCCCCCCCCCCCCCCTGTGTATATGTACGGGGGCACCAGGTGCAGTTATGTTCAGACCCTATGACCGTCAGGACCCGCCGATCATTCACAAGGGAGGCAGAACAAGTCCTGACCCCCCCCCCCCCCTTCTCTCGCTGCCCCTGCCTTTCTAGCCCCCAAGTCCTGACCTTGCCCCCCCCCCCCCCCCCGCCTGTGTCTCCAGTTTTGACCTCCCCCCGCTGCGCCTGTGTCTCCAGTTCTGACCCCCTCCCCTCCCGCTCCGCCTGTCTTTCCAGTTCTGACCCCCTCCCCTCCCGCTCCGCCTGTCTTTCCAGTTCTGACCCCCTCCCCTCCCGCTCCGCCTGTCTTTCCAGTTCTGACCCCCTCCCCTCCCGCTCCGCCTGTCTTTCCAGTTCTGACCCCCTCCCCTCCCGCTCCGCCTGTCTTTCCAGTTCTGACCCCCTCCCCTCCCGCTCCGCCTGTCTTTCCAGTTCTGACCCCCTCCCCTTCCGCTCCGCCTGTCTTTCCAGTTCTGACCCCCTCCCGCTCCGCCTGTCTTTCCAGTTCTGACCCCCTCCCCTTCCGCTCCGCCTGTCTTTCCAGTTCTGACCCCCTCCCCTTCCGCTCCGCCTGTCTTTCCAGTTCTGACCCCCTCCCCTTCCGCTCCGCCTGTCTTTCCAGTTCTGACCCACCCCCTTCCGCTCCGCCTGTCTTTCCAGTTCTGTTCCGCTCCGCCTGTCTTTCCAGTTCTGACCCCCTCCCCTCCCGCTCCGCCTGTCTTTCCAGTTCTGACCCCCTCCCCTTCCGCTCCGCCTGTCTTTCCAGTTCTGACCCCCTCCCCTTCCGCTCCGCCTGTCTTTCCAGTTCTGACCCACCCCCTCCCGCTCCGCCTGTCTTTCCAGTTCTGACCCCCTCCCCTTCCGCTCCGCCTGTCTTTCCAGTTCTGACCCCCTCCCCTCCCGCTCCGCCTGTCTTTCCAGTTCTGACCCCCTCCCCTTCCGCTCCGCCTGTCTTTCCAGTTCTGACCCCCTCCCCTTCCGCTCCGCCTGTCTTTCCAGTTCTGACCCACCCCCTCCCGCTCCGCCTGTCTTTCCAGTTCTGACCCCCTCCCCTTCCGCTCCGCCTGTCTTTCCAGTTCTGACCCCCTCCCCTCCCGCTCCGCCTGTCTTTCCAGTTCTGACCCCCTCCCCTTCCGCTCCGCCTGTCTTTCCAGTTCTGACCCCCTCCCCTTCCGCTCCGCCTGTCTTTCCAGTTCTGACCCCCTCCCCTTCCGCTCCGCCTGTCTTTCCAGTTCTGACCCCCTCCCCTCCCGCTGCGCCTGTCTTTCCAGTTCTGACCCCCTCCCCTCCCGCTCCGCCTGTCTTTCCAGTTCTGACCCCCTCCCCTCCCGCTCCGCCTGTCTTTCCAGTTCTGACCCCCTCCCCTCCCGCTCCGCCTGTCTTTCCAGTTCTGACCCCCTCCCCTTCCGCTCCGCCTGTCTTTCCAGTTCTGACCCCCTCCCCTTCCGCTCCGCCTGTCTTTCCAGTTCTGACCCACCCCCTCCCGCTCCGCCTGTCTTTCCAGTTCTGACCCCCTCCCCTTCCGCTCCGCCTGTCTTTCCAGTTCTGACCCACCCCCTCCCGCTCCGCCTGTCTTTCCAGTTCTGACCCCCCCCCTCCCGCTGCGCCTGTCTTTCCAGTTCTGACCCACCCCCTCCCGCTGCGCCTGTCTTTCCAGTTCTGACCCCCCCCCCCCCGCTGCGCCTGTCTTTCCAGTTCTGACCCCCCCCCCCCCGCTGCGCCTGTCTTTCCAGTTCTGACCCCACCCCCTCCCGCTGCGCCTGTCTTTCCAGTTCTGACCCACCCCCTCCCGCTCCGCCTGTCTTTCCAGTTCTGACCCCCTCCCCTTCCGCTCCGCCTGTCTTTCCAGTTCTGACCCCCTCCCCTCCCGCTGCGCCTGTCTTTCCAGTTCTGACCCCCTCCCCTCCCGCTCCGCCTGTCTTTCCAGTTCTGACCCCCTCCCCTCCCGCTCCGCCTGTCTTTCCAGTTCTGACCCCCTCCCCTCCCGCTCCGCCTGTCTTTCCAGTTCTGACCCCCTCCCCTCCCGCTCCGCCTGTCTTTCCAGTTCTGACCCCCTCCCCTTCCGCTCCGCCTGTCTTTCCAGTTCTGACCCCCTCCCCTTCCGCTCCGCCTTTCTTTCCAGTTCTGACCCACCCCCTCCCGCTCCGCCTGTCTTTCCAGTTCTGACCCCCTCCCCTTCCGCTCCGCCTGTCTTTCCAGTTCTGACCCACCCCCTCCCGCTCCGCCTGTCTTTCCAGTTCTGCCCCCCCCCCCCCCGCTGCGCCTGTCTTTCCAGTTCTGACCCCCCCCCTCCCGCTGCGCCTGTCTTTCCAGTTCTGACCCACCCCCTCCCGCTGCGCCTGTCTTTCCAGTTCTGACCCCACCCCCTCCCGCTGCGCCTGTCTTTCCAGTTCTGACCCACCCCCTCCCGCTGCGCCTGTCTTTCCAGTTCTGACCCCCCCCCCCGCTGCGCCTGTCTTTCCAGTTCTGACCCCCCCCCCTGCGCCTGTCTCTCCAGTTCTGACCCTCCCTTCCGCTGTGCCTCTCTCTCTCTCCAGTTCTGACCCTCCCTTCCGCTGCGCCTGTCTCTCCAATTCTGACCCCCCCCCCCCCCCGCCTGTCTCTCCAGTTCTGACTCTCCCTTCCGCTGCGCCTCTCTCTCCAGCCCCGAGTCCTGAGTAGCGCTTCTGCTGGAGGGTGAGGGAGTGTTTTTATTTCTGGTGCTGCAGGAAGGTGAGGAATTGAAGAAGGGGTGAATGTGCCAGGAACCAGCCTAGAGCTGCAGGTAGACACCGGCTGCCACTGCAGTGCTGGAGCTACAGGCCAGTGAGTACAGTCACTCTTCATGTAGTGGGAAATTAGAGGAAAGTGATGGATTAGGTGTTTAAGATAGAAAAGATTTGGGGTGAAGAGATGCCTTGTCTTTGTTTTATATTTATAGTGATCTTGTTTTATATTTTATAGTGATCTGTTTTTATCTTTCAGCTTGAAGACTTTTTTGTGAATGTCATTTGCTCTCCCGGTGTTCTGTGACCCGCTGCCGATATCTTCAGTGAAAACATGTCTTGTACAGTCAAATAAACTTGGTTTTTCCTTTACATCATTGGTTGGTTTGTTACTTTTTTATGGGAATGTGTTTTTACATACTTGAGCTGTATGTGGTTGCACAGAAAAGAGGGGGGGATGGGGAGGGGAGAAATGTTCTGTGCTACAAATCCTGGGGCTTGAAGGGTATATCCAGGGGAATTGGAACGGGAACAAGCTTGCCTTGATTGGAGCCCGGGGGGGGGGGGGGGGCACACTTCACTGCTGAAGAATATCCTAGAAAGACGGGTGGAAACTACTGCTGGTTGACATTGCAGGACGTTCTAGTGGCCCACCCAGGAGCCATGTGTTGGTAGGGGCCACTGGTTTTAAATGGGTTTTCCCCCTAACAGCAAAGAGGCTAACAGCCCCCCCCCCCCAAGCAACAGTCCATTAAGGGCTCTTTCACACGGAGCGGACCGTTTCTGGGTCCGCTCCGTGTGTCCGCCAAAGCTCAGCGGGGATCCCCGCTGAGCTGTCGGCGGATAGGGCGGTCCCCGCACACAGTGCAGAGACCGCCCTGTCTCTCCCCTATGGGGGATCGGCTGCAGACGGACCGTCTGTCCGTCTGCATCCGATCCGTTCCGCCGAACGGAAGAAAAATAGGGTTTTCTTCCGTTCGGAAAAGCGGATCCCGACTGACGCTAGCGGATGCTTCATCCGCTAACGGACGCGATCCCATAGGGATTCATTACAAGTCCGTTAACGGACTTGTAATGAGCGGACGAACGGTCCGCTAGTGTGAAAGGACCCTTACTCTGGCTTGATTCCAAAAAACAGTCAGGGTTGTTGTTTTTTTTTCATGATGGGGAACAGAGGACAGTCTTTCTAGCAGAAGCAGTAATAGCTAATAGTGAACAGTCCAGCTGAGGGCCATGGGGCAAGTCTATGGGCATCTGGTTACTGTGCGTAACTATCATAACCTAGTGCAGCGTCTAGCACACAGTCTCGGGAATCAACTGAAGGTCACTAACCACATGTCCCCAGGACGGTTGCTTCCTCTGGACACAACCCAACGAGTGACATGGTGCCTCTCGGGACCAGATCCCTTGTGGGTGTGGTTTGTTGCTCGGAGCATTTGGTTCTGGCATCCCTGAGGTCTCCAAAAGCAACCGTTCAGTACGTGGGCTACCTGGCGGCAGCAGCCCCTGCACCTCTGGAACCCTCCTGAGAAGGACTCCAGTGTCTCAGACTATTTTCTGCACTTCAGCCCCTTTCTGGATATTTCCCCCTTCAGGGATTGGCCAAACCCTAAGGCAGGCCATACATGGAGCAAATTTATTTCCTGCAACCATGGGTTGATTCCCCCATCAACACAGACAGTGTTGACAAGGGAATCTCTCCCACCAAGCTTTATTTTTTATTCTACTGGTGGGGACGGCCTCCCCACCTGGAGAATACAAGACACTGGTTATTGCTAGCTTCTAGCGATGACTATGTAAAAATTGACAGGCTGATTGTACCCAAGTTGATCGATCACCTTGGGTACAAATCGGCTTGCCCATACATGGTTTGAATCAGCCGAGATATAAACCGTCTACGGCCGGCTTAGGAAATATTCAGGCTGGTCAATTTGAATCTTCCACCCTAAGCTCTGGATGCTTCTTCTAGAGCAGGGGTGTCAAATTCAAATTCATCGGGGGCCGCATCAGCAGTTTGGTTGCCCTCAAAGGGCCGGTTGTATCTGCACTCCAGTTTTCTTGCGCTGCGTAGGGAGCGCAGGGTTCAGGAGTGCGCTGCGTAGGGAGCGCAGGGTTCAGGAGTGCGCTGCGTAGGGAGCGCAGGGTTCAGGAGTGCGCTGCGCAGGGTTCAGGAGTGCGCTCCCTCCTCTCTGGTGTCCCCCCTCCTCTCTGGTGTCCCCCCTCCTCAGTGACACCAGAGAGGAGGGGGACCCGAGTGACACTGGTCCCCCTCCTCTCCGGTGTCGCAGGTGTCCCCCCTCCTCCGCTCAGTACAGACAGCCATGCTCTCCGGGTGATGGTGTCTCCCCTACCTGCAGGTGCAGATCTCAGATACTTTCTCCTCATGTCTGCGGTTGTGGTCCAGGGTCTGAAATCTGTGAGCTGAGGCGGTGCAGAGTGTCACGCTGTGCACTGGTTACTAAGCCGACTGTCTCTTCTGGGGTGGAGCAAGATGGCGGCGGTGAAACGTCACTTCCTGACAAAACAGCAGCCGCCGCCGGGTGTACCAAGATGGCCGGAGCTAGGCCGAAGCCGGGGACTTTCCTATGGCCGAGGCTGCAGGGCGGATAGCGTGGTATACCGATCGGTGACAATCCGTTGCACCCGCTGCGCGGGCCACATGGCAAGGCCTGGCGGGCCGGATTCGGCCCGCGGGCCTTGTGTTTGCCACCCCTGTTCTAGAGGCAAGGGGAAGCAGTTGAACTCCAAACCTGTGAGACCCTGAACAGACCAGATCAATCAAGCACTGCTGCCTTGATTGCAGAAGGCCAAAGCTAAATTTACC
This sequence comes from Rana temporaria, assembly GCF_905171775.1. Taxonomy (NCBI): domain Eukaryota; kingdom Metazoa; phylum Chordata; class Amphibia; order Anura; family Ranidae; genus Rana; species Rana temporaria. Next base: position 212,593,972 of record NC_053494.1, read on the forward strand.
AGGAAGGGGCAGAGAAGCTGCTCTACAGTCGGAGTGCTGGCCTGGCTTAGGATCCTTTTTGAGCTTTGACTACAAGGAGATATGGAGTCTGCATTTTTGGTTATCCTGTGCCCTAACCCCTCACCTACTGGCATCATATCTGGTATCTATATCCAGACTGATGGGAAGCGGTATATGACGGAAGCACTCAAGCGGAGTGTGGGACGTTCCGTTACAAGGACTAATTGCAGAACATAGTTGAACCCAAAGAAGTGGGTTGATGCGGAGTTGTCATTCAGCTTGGAAGACTGAGGACATCTAATGGTGGAAAGGAATCATTGGGACAGCACAGTGGTGTAGTGGTTATCACTTTCACCTAGCAGCAAAAGGGTCGCTGGTTCGAATCCCGACCACGACACCATCTGCTTGGAGTTTGCATGTTCTCCCTGTGTCTGCGTGGGTTTCCTCCTGGTACTCCGGTTTCCTCCCACACTCCAAAGACATGCTGGTAGGTTAATTGGATCCTGGCCAAATTGGCCCAGAATATATATGTGTGTACGACTGTGTGTCCCAAGCGTGTCAAGATCCTACTGGGTAAAATGACCGCACCAGCCAGGAAGACACTGTCTGAAAAAAGCGCCTAGAGGCTGTGAAGGACTTTTTACCTATATGCTTCAGGTTAATCCTCCCTGCTTGTTTAAGGCTGTTAATGGTATTTACCCTTCTGCAGCCAGTCCTGTTTCAAATGTTAATTGTTCTAGCCCTGTGTTTACTGGTTACTGTGATTAGATAAGTGGCTCATGTTAATTATGCTGATTGCTTCATTGTGGTAATTATCTCTCTATATGCGGAGCCAAACCGGCTAGATACTGATTAGTTCAAAGAAATATCTTTATTTCAAGGGAGCTGTATTGAAGACCCCCCACTGTGTAAGGGGGGGCGGAGATTTGTCATTGTAACAGTTGTAACCACATATAAGCTCTGTTTTTTACTATTAAAAGGCTGTGTTGTTCCAGCCTTAAGCTTTGCCTCATGTATGGATGCTTCTGTGATTTCTTTTATGGGAAGAAGGGACGGTTTGACGGGGATATCATACCAATACCGTCACAAATTGGTTGGCAGCAGCAGGATTTTCCCTTCTACTCTCCCTTACACCAGGATTCCAAGCAGACACTGGGAACAGTGAATGGAAGGCTGCTACACCCTGCTTAAAAGAAATACACTGAAAGAACTACTGGAAGTTCGTGGAAGGATTGCTAGCAACAAAACCAAGCGGGTCATCATAGCAAAATTAATGGAGCTAGACCAGGAGAACGTGATTGCAGCAACGCCAGCAGTACAAGAGATGGAGACACCAGTGATTCAGGAGGAGTCGCCAACCAACAAGCTAATGAGAGAGAAGCTAGCGTGGTTCGGCCCGAACCCAACGCCGGATGTGGTGCTGAAAGTGATGGAGCTACAGGAGGCTAAAGAAATAAGAGACAACCAAATAAGAGACGCAGAACTACAGGAGGCTAAACAAATAAGAGACGCAGAGCTACAGTTAAAACTGGCAGCAGTCCAACAAGCAGCCGCACATCCTCCAAACAGTGAGTACAGCACAGCAGACGCAAGGAAGATTCCGTTTAGCGCTTTTAAAGCTTTTGAGGAAAAGGACTGTGAGATTGATAACTACCTGGCAGATTTTGAGAGACAATGTAACCTGCACCGAATAGCTAGAGGAGACTGGGTTGCAATATTGTCAGGCAAACTGTCAGGCAAAGCTTCTGATGCTTTCCGGACCGTGCCAGATCAGGATATCCATAGCTACGCCCGGGTTAAAGAAGTGCTCCTGGCTCGTTATGCAGTAACCCCAGAGTCCCACCGACAGAAGTTCAGGGACTCACGCAAAACCACGAAAGACTCTTACGCGGAATGGGCATGCCAGTTGTCCCTGTCGGCCTCTAACTGGGTTAACAGCAGCCAGGCCACCACCGCAGAGGACATTTTGCAACTAATGCTCCTGGAGCAATTTTACAATCACATCCAGACGGATGTCAAAGACTGGGTGAGAGATCGCAGGCCCATGACTCTACCAGAGGCCACGAAGTTGGCGGATGAATATGCGGATACTCGCAAGACAAACCAGGTCACACCACAGGTACAACCTCCACGACCAACGGCGCCCTCACACCCACCAGCCGCTAGATACCAACCGCCTAACAGATCGATGACATCGAGCCCTCGCTATCCACGCCAGGAGGACAACGAACAACGCTGCTTCCGGTGCAAACAGTTGGGTCACTTCAAGCAGAATTGCCCCCTGAATGACAACACCAGGTCAAATTGGTCTCAACCTGGGTACCGCCCACCAGCAGCAGCCCATTGTGTAGACTCGGCTTGGGATCCCCAGGAGCTGGGTCAGGAAGAACCATTGGGCACCCCTTACGAAGCCCTCATGGTACAATCTGTTATCACGGACAACAGGGAACACCATTGTCAGCTGGTCATGGGCGACAGCCATGAGCCGGAGGGGCCTTGGAGGGAGCTGGGCAGAAAGAGGCACCGCCAGCTACCCTCCAAGAAGAAGAGGTCCTGGAAGTCATATAACCAGCGAACCTGGGAGGAGAAGAAGCGACTGGAGGAGATGGAATCGCAGCGGGCGCCCCAGATGCGGGCCGAGATGTTCGCCAAGGGCCCACCGGTGGCCCCTTACACCACCACCCAGTTCCTGATGATGAAGGACCACGTGGAAAGCCTGCAGGACATGAGCAAGCAGGATCTGATCCGTGAGTACATAGAGCTGGAGGAGTGCATAAGCCACATGGAGGAGAACAACCACCTGAGGTCACAGCGGGCTGACCCCCACAGGCTCCATGAACTGGAGATGGAGCTGGAGAAGCTCAAAGAGGAGAACCGGCGGCTGCGGAGGGAGCAGGGGGTGGCTGACCTTATGGGGCTCTGAGTCCCCTTCCCCCCCCCCCCCGGACTCTGAGCACCAGTGCTACAGCATTTCAACAAATATAACTTTTCCTTTTTATGAATCTCCTGTGATTGTCACTTCAGAGCCATAACCTGCCCCTCCCATGGCGGGACACCTAGACGGCGGCGCACAGACCCATTCGCCGTCTTCACACTGACTTCTGGTGACTCTGCAGATCGCACAAAGACTTGGGGGACTGACCGCCGTGTGATCTGACGACCCGGTGACATACCTAAGTCGGAAGCAGTTGCCAAGGGAGGTCAGTCACGCCAAACGGAGTTAACCTCGGACTAAAAGCTCTGAACCCGTCAACCCTACTGGACCAGGGAAGGTCCAACCGGGTTTGCCGGAGCAGGGAGAAAAAGGGGGGCCATTGTGAAGGACTTTTTACCTATATGCTTCAGGTTAATCCTCCCTGCTTGTTTAAGGCTGTTAATGGTATTTGCCCTTCTGCAGCCAGTCCTGTTTCAAATGTTAATTGTTCTAGCCCTGTGTTTACTGGTTACTGTGATTAGATAAGTGGCTCATGTTAATTATGCTGATTGCTTCATTGTGGTAATTATCTCTCTATATGCGGAGCCGAACCGGCTAGATACTGATTAGTTCAAAGAAATATCTTTATTTCAAGGGAGCTGTATTGAAGACCCCCCACTGTGTAAGGGGGGGGCGGAGATTTGTCATTGTAACAGTTGTAACCACATATAAGCTCTGTTTTTTACTATTAACCACTTCTCTACTTTGGGTGTTTTTCAGATTTGGCGTTTACAAGACTAAAACATTTTTTTTTGCTAGAAAATTACTTAAAACCCACAAACATTATATATATATTTTTCTAATACCCTAGAGAATAAAATGGCAATACTTTTTGTCACACCATATTTGCGCAGCGGTCCTACAAGCGCACTTTTTTTGGAAAAAAATCACTTTTTTGAATTAAAAAATAAGACAGCAATACATTTGGCCCAATTTTTTTATATATTGTGAAAGATAATGTTACGCCGAGTAAAATGGTACCCAACATGTCACGCTTACAAATTGCGCCCGCTCGTGGCATGGCGTCAAACTTTTACCCTTAAAAATCTCGATAGGCGACGTTTAAAAAATTCTATAGGTTGCATTTTTTGAGTTACAGAGTAGGTCTAGGGCTATAATTATTGCTCTCGCTCTAACGATCGCGGCGATACCTCACTTGTGTCGTTTGAACACCGTTTTCATATGCGGGCGCTACTCACGTATGCGTTCGCTTCTGCGCACGAGCTCGTCGGGACGGGGCGCTTTAAAATTTTTTTTTTTTTTTTCTTATTTATTTTTATATATTATTATTTTTTACACTGGAAAAAAAAAAAATGTATCACTTTTATTCCTATTACAAGGAATGTAAACATCCCTTGTAATAGAAAAAAGCATGACAGGTCCTCTTAAATATGAGATCTGGGGTCAAAAAGACCTCAGATCTTATATTTAGACTAAAATGCAAAAAAAAAAAAAAAAATTGGAAAATGTCATTTTTTCAAATGACAAAAAAAAAAATGTTTCTTTAAGAGGCTGGGCGGGACTGACGTTTTGACGTCACTTCCGCCCAGCAGAGCTATGGGGACGGGCGAAGGAGATTTTTCCTTCAGTCTCGTCCCCGCTCAGCTCCCGAACGGTCGCGATCTCCTCCGCCGCTACCGACGGCTCCGGTAAGCGGCGGAGGGCGCGGGAGAGCGGCGGGAGGGGGGGGGGGGCCCGCCACCGATAACGGCGATCTCGCGGCGCATCTGCCGCGGAGACCGCCGTTATCGTTACCAGAACCGCTGACAGTAAAGATAGATACCTCGGTTGTGGCAGCAGCTGCTGCCGTTACCGAGATATGTATCTTTAAAGTGCCGCCGTATATAGTCGTAAAGCGGTCTGGAAGTGGTTAAAAGGCTGTGTTGTTCCAGCCTTAAGCTTTGCCTCATGTATGGATGCTTCTGTGATTTATTTTATGGGAAGAAGGGACGGTTTGACGGGGATATCATACCAATACCGTCAGAGGCGATTCAGTTCGCATGTGTAGCGTTCTACAAGTCATTCATTCATTGCAGGAGATAGTTGCATTATCTCACCCACCGCCGACCGCCGCTACCAGAAGAGGAAGGACTCAAAATGTGATCAGTACAGTGGGGGGTCTCTGGGGGGCAACCACGATACTACCTGCCTGGAGTTTGCATGTTCTCCCTGTGCCTGCGTGGGTTTCCTCCGGGTACTCCAGTTTCCTCCTACACTCCAAAGACATGCTGATAGGTTTAATTGGCTTCTGTCTAAATTGGCCCTAGTATATGAATGTGAGTTAGGGACCTTTAGATTGTAAGCTCCTTGAGGGTAGGGACTGATATGAATGTATATGTAAAGCGATGTGCAAATTGACGGTGCTATATAAGTACCGTATTTATCGCGGTATAACGCATATACCGCGCACCCCTAAAGTGGCCCCGAATCCTGTGGAAAAAAAGTTTTTTTGCACTTACAGTTTTGGTGTCTTGCGCGGCGTCCATCGGCGGCCTCGTCGGGTCCGCGGTCCGTCTGCAGCTTCGAGTGTCCTCTTCGTCGGGTCCGGCGTCCTTCTGCGGCTTCGGGTGTCCTCTTCGTCGGGTCCGGGGTCCATCTGCGGGCTTCGGGTGTCTTCTTCGTCGGGTCCGGCGTCCTTCTGCGGCTTCGCGTGTCCTCTTCGTCGGGTCCGGCGTCCTGCGGCGTCCTCCCCGCTCGTTTCCCGTGCCGAGTTTGATTACTGCGCCGACATATACAGAGCGCAGTACACTCGTGTATTGTCGGGCAGGCTCAGCAACTCTCGCGCTCACGTCCTGTACGTCCAGGACGTGAGCGCGGAAGGAGCCGAGACTGGCCGACTATACCCGAGTGTACTGCGCTCGGTATATGTCGGCGCAGTAATCAAACTCGGAGCGGGAAAGCGGGTATCGGCGTATACCGCGCACCCACGATTTTCAGGGCAAAAAAGTGCGCAGTATACGCCGATAAATACGGTACCTAAAAAATAATAATAATAGTTCTATTTATATAACAGTCTTTCATTTTAATTAACGTTGCAGCTTTTTTCATTTTGGCGTTACTTTGTAACTCTTTTTCAGTTGCCTCATATTGCTTTTAAAACTCATTTAGGAGAATGATAATAATCTCACCTGTTCTTTGAAGCCGCCTCCTGCTAATTGGCAAACAAATAATGGCCCGGATTCAAGAAGCAATTGCGCCTGTGTAACCATAGTTACACAGCGCAATTTCTTACTTGCCCCGGCGTAACGAATGCTCCTGATTCAGAGAGCTTGTTACGCCGACTGCAGCCTAAGATATGCGCGGCATAAGACTCTTATGCCCGCATATCTTAGGCTGCATTCTTACAATGGCCGCTAGGTGGCGTTCCCGTTGTGCTCAGCGTATAGTATGCAAATTGCATACTAACCCCCGATTCACAACGTTACGCGAGCCCTGCGTACGCAGTTTACGTACGGCGGTTTTCGCGTAAGGCTGCCCCTGCTATTAGCAGGGGCAGCCAATGTTACGTATACCCGTCGTTCCCGCCTCGCGAAATTTCAAATTTACGTAGTTTGCGTAAGTGATTCGTGAATGGCGCTGGACGCCATTCACGTTCACTTTGAAGCAAATGACGTCCTTGCGACGTCATTTGCCGCAATGCACGTCAGGAAAGTTTCCCGACGGAGCATGCGCTCTACGATCGGTGCGGGAACGCGCCTAATTTTAATGATTCCTGCCCCCTACGGGATCATTTAAATTGCGCGCGCTTACGCCGGGCATTTTGCCGGCGCGCCCACGCACTTTACGGAGCTACTGCTCCGTGAATCAAGGGCAGCGCAGTAAATTTGCGGGGGCGCAGGGCAAAAATGTTGCCCTGCGCCTCCGTAAAAAATGCGCAAATCTACCTGAATCCGGGCCAATGTTTGGGATTTAAAGGAGTTGTAAAGGAATTTTTTTTTTTTTTTTTTGCTGAAATGACTGTTTACACGGTATAGAGACATAGGGCCAGATCCACGTACCTCTGCGCATTTTTCCATCCGGCGTAGCGTATCTCAGATAAACTACGCCGCCGTAACTTTCAGCGTATTTTCCGTATCCTGAAAGAATTTGCGCCGTAAGTTACGGCGGCGTAGTGTAACTGTGTCGGCGTAAGGGCGCGCAATTCAAATGGATGAGATGTCGTGTTTTATGTTAATACGTCTTGACCCGACGTAAATTACGTTTTTTTTTTAACGGCGCATGCGCCGTCCGTGGGGGGTATCCCAGTGCGCATGCTCCGAATTAACCCGCAACGAGCCAATGCTTTCGACGTGAACGTAATTCTACGCAAAGCCCTATTCGCGAACGTTTTACGTAAACGCCGTAAAATTAGACGCTGGCCCGACGTCCATACTTAACATTGAGTACGCCTCATATAGCAGGGGTAACGTTACGCCGGAAAAAGCCTTACGGAAACGACGTAAAAAAAATGCGCCGGCCGGACGTACGTTTGTGGATTGGCGTATCTAGCTAATTTGCATACTCGACACGGAAATCGACGGAAGCGCTACCTATCGGCCAGTGTAAATATGCACCTTAGATCCGACGGCGTACTAAGACGTACGCCAGTCGGATCTAGCCCAGCTTCAGGCGTATCTTGTTTTGTGGATACAAAACAAAGATACGCCGGAGCAACCTAGAAGTTACGCGGCGTATCAATAGATACGCCGTCGTAACTTCTTCGTGGATCTGGCCCATAATAGTTAACTGATTCCTTTTAAAAATGATTAAAAATAGATAAAAATCAATCATATAATGTACCTGTAGTTTCTAGTTTAGTTTTTGCATGTTGTTTCCTGCTTCTGTGCTGTACAGAGCCACAGAGCCAATACAGGGCAGTGATGGTTTGGAAAACTAAACTGATTGGTGCTGTGGGGTTTTAGACACACATAGCCAGATTCAGAGAGACTTAGCCTGGCGTATCAGTCAGAATTTACGTCGGCGCTAATTTAAGCGTATTCTGGTAACCAGATACGCTTAAATTAGGCTCAGATACGAGCGGCGTAAGTGTCTTACACCGTCGTATCCTAAAGTGTCATTTTTAGGCTGACCGCTAGGTGGCGCTTCCATTGCGGTCGGCGTAGAATATGTAAATCGGTAGATACGCCTATTCACGAACGTACGCCCGGCCAACGCAGTACATTTACGCCGTTTACGTAACGCATTAGCGGCCTAAAGTTATTCCATCAAATAGATGGAATAGTAATGTTAAGTATGGCTGCCATTCCCGCGTCGAAATTCGAAAATTTTACGTTGTTTGCGTAAGTCGTCCGTGAATAGGGATTTACGTCCACGTCGAAATCAATAGGCCCGTGCGGCGTACTTAGCCGCAATGCACACTGGGAAAATGTAGGCGCCCCGGCGCATGCGCAGTTCAGAGATAACGTCAAAAACGTAAGGTCAAGCCCCATTAACATAAAACACGCCCCCTTTGACAAATTTGAATTAGGCGCCCTTACGCCCGCCCGCTTTAGGCTACGCCGCCGTAACTTAGCAGGCAAGTACATTGTGAATCATGTACTTGCCTAGCAAACTTACGGCGGCGTCGCTTAAATGCCTTAAGCTACGCCGCCTTAAAGTTGCGGCCATCTACGTGAATCTAGCTAATAGTAATCACACCTCCTTGATTAGTGACCACAGAGAGAAATGTCCCAGCACTGTGGTCATCAGGAAACAGACAACTAGGAAGTGTGGAGATCAGAGAAGAATTACAGCAACTTGAGAGCAAAAACAAACAATGAGGACCTTATTTTACTTAAAGGAAGCTATTCAGATAAAAAAAAAAAATTCCTTTAGTGACCCTTTAACCCCTTCCCGACCGCCGCATGTACATATACGTCGGCAGAATGGCACGTACAGGCACATTGGCGTACCTGTACGTCCCTGCCTAGACTTGGGTGGGGGGTCCGATCGGGACTCCCCCCCCCCCTGCTACATGCGGCGGTCGGGTTCCCTCGGGGAGCGATCCGGGACGACGGCGCGGCTATTTGTTTATAGCCGCTCCGTCGCGATCGCTCCCCGGAGCTGAAGAACGGGGAGAGCCGTGTGTAAACACGGCTTCCCCGTGCTTCACTGTGGCGGCGCATCGATCGGGTGATTCCCTTTATAGGGAAGACCCGATCGATGATGTCATTCCTACAGCCACACCCCCCTACACTAGTAAACACACATTACGTGATCCCTAAATGTTACAGCGCCCCCTGTGTTTAACTCCCAAACTGCAACTGTCATTTTCACAATAAAGAATGCAATTTAAATGCATTTTTTGCTGTGAAAATGACAATGGTCCCAAAAATGTGTCAAAATTGTCCGAAGTGTCCGCCATAATGTTGCAGTCACGAAAAAAATCGCTGATCGCCGCCATTAGTAGTAAAAATTATAAAAAAAATAAAAATGCAAAAAAACTATCCCCTATTTTGTAAACGCTATAAATTTTGCGCAAACCAACCGATAAACGATTATTGCGATTTTTTTTACCAAAAATAGGTAGAAGAATACGTAAACTGAGGAAAAAAAAATGTTATATATGTTTTTGGGGGCTATTTATTATAGCAAAAAGTAAAAAATATTGCATTTTTTTCAAAATTGACGCTCTATTTTTGTTTATAGCGCAAAAAATAAAAACCGCAGAGGTGATCAAATACCACCAAAATAAAGCTCCATTTGTGGGGGAAAAAGGACGCCAATTTTGTTTGGGAGCCACGTCGCACGACCGCGCAATTGTCTGTTAAAGCGACGCAGTCCTGAACTGTAAAAACCCCTTGGGTCTTTAGGCAGCAATATGGTCCGGGGCTTAAGTGGTTAATCTCCTTTTCTCTCTGATATTTTCCTTCACTTTCAAACTTCATTGATAACTTTAAAAAAAAGTCTCTTTGTCTTCATTGTGTGATTTTTTTTTTCCGTCGTCCCGTAATTCCTCCGCGACTTTTAATACCGTTCTATTTCTCTGCCTCGTCCTATATATCTTAATCCAATCTCCCCACACATAGCACAGTTTAGCAGCCGTGTCAGAGATAATATTCATGACGTCGGACAGGAGCAGAATATTATAATCCGCCGGGATTGCGATGATAATGGGTTCGAATGTGGATCTTCTGGAGGTCACCTGACCCTTCGCAAATGTGGGGGGGGGATGGAATTTTCAATGCCCTCTCCATCTCTGGGGTCACATTATGTTCTCTTGGGGTGGCATGTTAGGAATATTTATATATACAGTGTGTATAATATTTATATATATTTTGGATTTAAAATGCCAACGGCAAAGAAAAGAACGTCTGTTTGGCCGCCAGACATTTCTTATTTCCTGCGTGACATTTTCATAGCGAATCCTTCGCGCTGTGTAAAGGCAGATGGGCCCTGACAAGGTCTGTAAAACGCGTCCCCGAATGGTACATTAAATTTATGCAGGAAAAGCTTTGCCTGGATGAAGGCGCCTTATAATGCAAAAGACTAAAAAAAAATAAAGAATAAAAATGTATTCTCAGTAGCAATTAATTGTGTTTAAAACAATTCTGTTAAATCGTATCACAAATTATGTGAGCAGACTGCAGTTCCTCTTCTTTAAAGCGGAGCTCCGCCGATTTAATATAAAACATTTTTTAACCGCTTAATCACTTAAGAGACCCGGACCATTATGCAGGTTAGGACCTTGCCCCTTTTTGCGATTCGGCACTGCGTCGCTTTAACTGACAATTGCGCGGTCGTGCGACGTGGCTCCCAAACAAAATTGGCGTCCTTTTTTTTCCCCACAAACAGAGCTTTCTTTTGGTGGTATTTGATCACCTCTGCGGTTTTTATTTTTTGCGCTATAAACAAAAATAGAGCGACAATTTAAAAAAAAAACAATATTTTTTACTTTTTGCTGTAATAAATATCCCGCAAAATATATATATATATAAAAAAAAAAATGTCCTCAGTTTAGGCCGATACGTATTCTTCTACCTATTTTTGGTAAAAAAAAATCTCAATAAGCGTTTATCGATTGGTTTTCGCAAAAATTATAGCGTTTACAAAATAGGGGATAGTTTTATGGCATTTTTATTAATAATATATATATTTTTTTTCAATATATTTATTTTATTGAACAAAAAAGGGGGGGGAGGCCCCTTACAGTACAAGAATAATGTGAACAGCAAGAATCTGGATGGATGGAGGTCTGTACAAATAGAGGATGTCTGGATGGATGGAGGAGGTCTGGATGGATGGAGGAGGTCTGGATAGAAGAGGGCTGGATGGATAGAGGAGGTCTGGATGGATAAAGGAGGTCTGGATGGATGGAGGAGGTCTGGATGGATGGAGGAGGTCTGGATGGATGGAGGAGGTCTGTATGGATGGAGGAGGTCTGGATGGATGGAGGAGGTCTGGATGGATAAAGGAGGTCTGGATGGATGGAGGAGGTCTGTATGGATGGAGGAGGTCTGGATGGATGGAGGAGGTCTGGATGGATGGAGGAGGTCTGGATGGATAAAGGAGGTCTGGGTGGATGGAGGAGGTCTGGATGGATGGAGGAGGTCTGGATGGATAAAGGAGGTCTGGATGGATGGAGGAGGTCCGGATGGATGGAGGAGGTCTGGATGGATGGAGGAGGTCTGGATGGATAAAGGAGGTCTGGATGGATGGATGGAGGAGGTCTGGATGGATGGAGGAGGTCCGGATGGATGGATGGAGGTCTGGATGGATGGAGGAGGTCTGGATGGATGGAGGAGGTCTGGATGGATGGAGGAGGTCTGGATGGATAAAGGAGGTCTGGATGGATGGAGGAGGTCTGGATGGATAAAGGAGGTCTGGGTGGATGGAGGAGGTCCGGATGGATGGAGGAGGTCTGGATGGATGGAGGAGGTCTGGATGGATGGAGGAGGTCTGGGTGGATGGAGGAGGTCCGGATGGATAGAGAAGGTCTGGATGGATGGAGGAGGTCCGGGTGGATGGAGGAGGTCCGGATGGATGGAGGAGGTCTGGATGGATGGAGGAGGTCTGGATGGATGGATGGAGGTCTGTATGAATAGAGGAGGTCTGGATGGATGGAGGAGGTCTGGATGGATGGATGGAGGTCTGGATGGATGGAGGTCTGGGTGGATGGAGGAGGTCTGGATGGATGGATAAAGGAGGTCTGGATGGATGGATGGAGGTCTGTACGAATAGAGGAGGTCTGGATGGATAAAGGAGGTCTGGATGGATGGAGGAGGTCTGTACGAATAGAGGAGGTCTGGATGGATGGAGGAGGTCTGGATGGATGGAGGAGGTCTGGATGGATGGAGGAGGTCTGGATGGATGGAGGAGGTCTGTACGAATAGAGGAGGTCTGGATGGATAAAGGAGGTCTGGATGGATAAAGGAGGTCTGGATGGATGGAGGAGGTCTGGATGGATGGAGGAGGTCAGGATGGATGGAGGAGGTCTGGATGGATGGAGGAGGTCTGGGTGGATGGAGGAGGTCTGGGTGGATGGAGGAGGTCTGGATGGATGGAGGAGGTCTGGATGGATGGAGGAGGTCTGGATGGATGGAGGAGGTCTGGATGGATGGAGGAGGTATGGATGGATAAAGGAGGTCTGGATGGATGGAGGAGGTCTGGATGGATGGAGGAGGTCTGGATGGATGGAGGAGGTCTGGATGGATGGATGGAGGAGGTCTGGATGGATGGATGGAGGTCTGTACGAATAGAGGAGGTCTGGATGGATAAAGGAGGTCTGGATGGATGGAGGAGGTCTGTACGAATAGAGGAGGTCTGGATGGATGGAGGCGGTCTGGATGGATGGAGGAGGTCTGGATGGATGGAGGAGGTCTGTACGAATAGAGGAGGTCTGGATGGATAAAGGAGGTCTGGATGGATAAAGGAGGTCTGGATGGATGGAGGAGGTCTGGATGGATGGAGGAGGTCAGGATGGATGGAGGAGGTCTGGATGGATGGAGGAGGTCTGGGTGGATGGAGGAGGTCTGGGTGGATGGAGGAGGTCTGGATGGATGGAGGAGGTCTGGATGGATGGAGGAGGTCTGGATGGATGGAGGAGGTCTGGATGGATGGAGGAGGTATGGATGGATAAAGGAGGTCTGGATGGATGGAGGAGGTCTGGATGGATGGAGGAGGTCTGGATGGATGGAGGAGGTCTGGATGGATGGAGGAGGTCTGGATGGATGGAGGAGGTATGGGTGGATAAAGGAGGTCTGGATGGATGGAGGAGGTCTGGATGGGCTTTAAGTTTTGCTCTTCTCTCTCTATTAAAGTAGAGCAAGTTCCTCATTTTCCAATCCTACTTTGTGTGACATTTTTACCCGTGACCCCGTGACCCTGTGACCCCATGACCCGTGACCCCGGCGCTCCCCCATTCGGTTATCACTCTTATAGATGATAATTGATTTCCTTAGCCGTAGGCAGACCATCCCCCGACTGGTTAGAGGAAATGTGAATAGAAGAGCCGGCGGGAGATCTTCTCAGTGACCCGAATTTCCCTTTACACACGGAGTGAGGAATTTATTCCGGAGTCCTGCTAATTCCAAGGAACAGCCCGGCCGGGGATTTCACCGACTTTGCCGGGAAGTGCCGCCGCCGCCGGCTCGCCATTCACATTTCAATATGATCTCCGGCCTTTCCTTCAGTCTCGCACAGTTGTAGAGGCTCCTCGCCTGGACAGAGATTATCCTCTCTGATTTTTACTGCACACTGTGAGCTTCTCACAAAGAGCATTAGAAGCTGCAGCAAGTCAGATAGAGACCACCTCATTTTCTGGCTGGAGGACATCTATCATCATCTAGCCCTTTCTTCTGAAGCTCTGCAAGAAAAGAGAGGCTGTGGAGGGATGTTGCACTCTATGGGGGGAAGGGGGAGGCTGTGGAGGGTTTGGGCTTTCTGCGGAAGGTAGGGGGGAGGCAGTGGAGGGTTGGTGCATTATATGGAGGTTAGGGGAGGCTGTGGAGGGATGGTGCATTATGTGGAAGGTAGGGGAGGCTGTGGAGGGTTGGTGCATTATGTGGAAGGTAGGGGAGGCTGTGGAGGGTTGGTGCATTATGTGGAAGGTAGGGGAGGCTTGGTACATTATGTGGAGGGTTGGTGCATTATGTGGAGGGTAGGGGAGGCTGTGGAGGGTTGGTGCATTATGTGGAGGTTAGGGGAGGCTGTGGAGGGTTGGTGCATTATGTGGAAGGTAGGGGAGGCTGTGGAGGGTTGGTACATTATGTGGAGGGTTGGTGCATTATGTGGAGGGTAGGGGAGGCTGTGGAGGGTTGGTGCATTATGTGGAAGGTAGGGGAGGCTGTGGAGGGATGGTGCATTATATGGAGGTTAGGGGAGGCTGTGGAGGGATGGTGCATTATGTGGAAGGTAGGGGAGGCTGTGGAGGGTTGGTGCATTATGTGGAGGGTAGGGGAGGCTGTGGAGGGTTGGTACATTATGTGGAGGGTAGGGGAGGCTGTGGAGGGTTGGTGCATTATGTGGAGGGTAGGGGAGGCTGTGGAGGGTTGGTGCATTATATGGAGGGTAGGGGAGGCTGTGGAGGGTTGGTGCATTATGTGGAGGGTAGGGGAGGCTGTGGAGGGATGGTGCATTATATGGAGGGTAGGGGAGGCTGTGGAGGGTTGGTGCATTATATGGAGGTTAGGGGAGGCTGTGGAGGGTTGGTGCATTATGTGGAGGGTAGG